>NC_050575.1:425736652-425949152 GCF_011100635.1 Trichosurus vulpecula | reverse complement strand
GACCCAGGTGTGGCATAGGTAATTGTAAACTGAAAGATCCTCCTTTCTTCTGGAGTTCAGGAGCAACTCATCTCTATAATCTGACTCCTTGTTACTCAAGGTCACAATCCTTACAGCTGCTTATTCCTTTGAATTTTTCTGTCTGTGAACATGTTTCAGTCTCACTTGTGTGTGCCTTAGTGTCCTGATATACATGATGATTCTATCTCATCGATTAGTGGTCCTTCATAGCTCTATAGTCAATGTATGTGGGAGAGAAAAATACTGAAGTTGCCCTTGTCCCTAAGTGGTCACCTACATATGCAGCTCCAGGTTGGCAAATTTTTAGAATTTGCCAATCAAACTCTGATGTTGATCCAGGACCTAAATATTCAATACACAAAAGTCAAGGCTAAGTTGTTAGTTCAGCTGAATGTATTATTCTTTTCTTGATTAAAAAAAAGATGTGCTCAAATTTCATAAAAGTGTCATCATATAGACATCTTACTTTCACATAAATGCTCATCTTTTGTGATTTCATTCATTGATTATATCAATTGAATTTATAGGAGGTAATCATATGGTCCTTGTTATTAAAAAGAGGTATCTAAAATTCTGTGATATTTATCTTAATTAAATATGGAAGAATGATCAAGTCATCTTTTATACATTATATCTCTTATCAATCATATTTATCATGTTTATTTATAATTTTAAAGTTTTTAAAGTTTCTCCTGAGCACTTAGTCCTAAAACTCAAAGAATTTTTTTTACATAAATAACTAGGCCACCCAGATGAGGTATAATATAAAGAACTGAAATGAAAGGATGAATGATTGAAAGAATGAATGGATATGTAATGATGGATTCACCAATATGGGCTCAGTCCCTCATGGAATATGAATGGATTTGTCTTTTACAAAGGATTATGAAGAGTATATGCAATATTTTATTCATTCTTTTCCTTTTCTCATTACAATAGGTGAACCTGCTCTGGACATATGTAGTGGAAAGCCACCTACCCCCACCCTCTAGTTTCAGTGCAACTGGACTATGACTGTTGTCTGTTGGCTTATAGCTTAAGGGAAAAAACACAACCTTAAGTTAAGAGTAGTCTCTCTTTTTCACTCCCTTCCTCCAGCTCTCTTTCCCTTTGCCTTTTTAAAGGCATAAACTTTGAGCTGGATCTGCAGGGATGAGGAGTCCTTCCTCTATGCAGCTGCCTTGTGGCCATGAACACACAATGCCCTTGTCTCTTGTGTCTCTTATCAGTATTCTTTTCTAATTGTAGGTGAATGATTCCTAAGAAGAATAAAAGGAAACATGTGACAATCTTAGTGCTTTTAAAGGTTGGAATAGCCATTAGAGGCCTCTCTACTTGAATCAGCTATAGAGACTGCCAGCAGCCACCTCTGAGTTCTGTGAAGAGCCAACAATCACGAGGTTTGGCTGACTGGACCCAACTTAGCAGGGGATTGAACTGTTACCCAGAAATGAGACAGCTCATCCATTAGCTTTGCCATATCCAGAAGCAAACTTGGTGGAGATTGTGTAAAATTAGAAAAGGACTCCTAGCCAAAGATGAACTTAAAGTTTCAGGCTATGCTCCCAAGGGACTGAATTGGTGTGGAAGCACCAGTGAGTCGTCAGAATTTCAAGAGATGTTATACTTTGGATCCTCATTATGTCTTCTCAGCTAATTTTTGTTTGTGAAAGTTAATTGATATTAATTTATATAAGAGACATATCAACTAGCCAATTGATTTTGAGATATACTGAATAGGGGATAAATATTAGGCATATTAGTAATGAACCCTAGCACCTCAATTATCCCTAAAACTCAGAATGCAAAACTAAAAATCTCCCTCTGTGAAGCTTTTCATGATTTAGCATTGTGAATATAACTGAAGCTACAGAAACCAAAGCCTATACTACAATTATGCAAATGAAAAAAATGATTAAGCACTATACATGTGCCAAAATATACTCAACTATCTTAAATATATTTTGCATAAAATTAAAATACAAAAATAATAGTAAAATAATCGTATATTAAGTACCTACTACATGCCAGATATACTAAGTGATGTGGAAACCAGGGAAGGCAAAAGATAATCCCCCCTCTCAAGGACCTTACAATCTAATGGGAGAGATAATATGCAAAGAATTAATGCATTTTCAGGATAAACTGGAAATAAAAGAGAGAAAAGAGGTCACTAAAGGTTTTGTTTATGTTTTAAAGAAGATGAAATTTTACCTGGCATTGTAAGGAAGCCATAACAACCAGGAAGCAGAATGGACACTCAGTGGAATACACACACACACACACACACACACACACACACACATACACATACATACACATACATACACACACAAATGTATATGTACATATGTGTATGCATATAAACTATACTACTAGGATGGAAAGAGATCGAGAGGAGAGAATATAAGCCACTTACTGTGGAGAATATGCTAGGGGTTTGTTGACAAGAGATATCTGAATTTTGATTGAGTTATAGATATAGATTGACCGAATGTTAAAAAGGAGAGGTTACTGAGTGGTTAATGGTGGTAGAGAGAGAAAGTAAAATTATCAGTGGACAATAAGTAGTACTATAAGTCCTCAACATGGACCAATGAGTCAGGTGAATGATTGAAAGTGTGACCAGTGGTGGAAATAGTGGCCAAGTAAGCAGTGTTATCAGAAGAAAGCGGGTATCAGTGAGAGGCAGAAGATGGAAGAAGTGAGAAAGGAGAAGGTTTAAGATGAAAATAAGTCTATTACCTATGAAGCAAACATTACAGAGAACACAGTAGATAAGTTAGGAAGCTTCAGGTTTTGACGTTGAAAGGGTTGGGCTGAAAGGTATCGGAAGAAAAGATTGGGCAGTGGAAGACACGGTTTGGGGTTTGAATGACAACCAGTGGTTCAGAATGATTGGGATGGGTGGGGGTTTACTAAGTATTGAGTAATGAGTCCAGATAACTTATAACTATTTCTAAAGGTTCAGCCTCAGTTTAGACTCCTCTCGTCATGTTAGACAGCTATGTATAGCTGGGAAGGTAGAAGGAGGTGTGTACCCAAGAGTGAAGAGGCTTTTATTTACAGAAGAGGCTAAAAATATTAGTGAAAGGCATACAATAGGATGGCATTTCCTTCTTTCATGGGCAGGTTGGCAGGCCAGGCCAAGTGATCTAGGGAGAGAAAAAAATGGATAGAATAAATATTATAAATAAATGCAATATTGATTATTTTTAAACCCTTCCCACCCCTCTAGGCAGCTCTTTACATTTAAGAGGTTCAAAGAAGGTGCCAATCTTCAATTTGAGAAGGATTTTCCACTTCTAGTTGTTCTCTAAGTCAATGAAGTTCCAATTCCCCTATCCCATCTATATGTATGGGTATGGGTATGGCTAATTAACATTTATTTTATTTTTATATTACCTACCTACATACATAGATGCATATTTTCTACCTATTTATCTATCTGTCTGTCTGTCTGTCTATCTATCTATCTGTCTATATATCTATCTATGACGAATAATGTTGCATGGTAGTTAGCCAGCCTCAAAGCCAAGAAGATCAAATACCAAGTCCAGCCTCTGAGGCATAACTGTCTCAGACCTTCCAAAAGTTACTTAACCTTTCAGTTCCCCAAACAATTACTATAATTTATAGAAAAGCTGCAGAGGCACATAGTTTCCCCTCTCAGCTGTTCTATATACCAAGGAAATCACAGACCTTGTCCCAATCCACCATCTATATGTACATATTAACATCGAGGTAAAATATTATGTGAAGACAGATTCAAAGAAAAACAATCCCTAGGTACAGATTTACACCTTCTTTCTTTTGCATTGTTCTGCTCCACCACTTAATAAATCTCTGGTTTTTTCCTAAATCGAAGTTTCAAACTTTTCCTGATTCTTCTCCCAGATTCAAATATCTTCTGGCTGTGTAAAGGATGAGATGAGGGTAGAATTTGTGGGCTTGACATAGGTTTGAATTAAAAAGCTCCTGAATTGGGGCCGGGTAGTTTATCTATATTCTAGGTAGTTATCAGAGTGAAGGAGTTCTTTTTACCACTTTAGCGCTGGTGTGCCTGAATTGTTTCATATTCTGTAAACAAAGAAAAAAAATACTGCAGTTAGCTCTTTCTCTCCAATCTCCTGACTCTCCAGATAACTGGAAAGAATATTCTCGCACATATGAGGTTTGTTTTCCTTGTGACAGCTTTGTTCATGATCAGGGGTTGCTTTTTGTCAGTTTGCATTTACATCACTTCTTTTCTAACCCCTTTAAGACTCTGGGTTTATGTGAAAACTCTTTGTCGAGCTTCACTTGAAATTCCCCTTAAAGATACCCTAGAAACAGCTAGAAGTGATGTTTGTTGTTTGGTTTCTTATGTGTTGTCGTTGGAAACTTGGATTTTTGCCAGAGATTTTTCCTAAAGGTCTCATTCTCCTTCAGAACTTTAAATATATACATATATAGAATGGAACCACTGGTGTTTTCAAATGCCCATAATTTCCCCCTCCCTCTATTTTTTAATCAAAAATTGGGTTAATCTAAAGAGTATGGTATAGGGAACCAGGGTCACCTGGGTTCTTGTCCTAGTTCTGAAGTGATTGGTAGGAATGTCCTTGTGCAAATCATTGGATTTTCTTTGGCCTTAATTTATTCTTTTGTAAAATGAAATAGCAGTATTGGATGACCTTGAAGGCCTTTTTCTACTCTAAAATGTGTTAACTGCCTGATTCTATAAATAGAAAATAGGATAGGTCTTTGTAATGTATCTGACCAAGAGGAAACCATTATTAGGTCTATTTTTTATAGTTAGGAAACTGTTTTTGAAACATTCTAAATAACTTACTGAAGGCCTCATAGAAATTTTTAATTAAACACTTGTCTGAAGGAATTCACTTTTACAAACCGAGCTTAAATATAATTAACTAATCAGGTTTTTCCCCCCTGCAGGATGTCTAATCAGTAATTTGAATGGAGTTCTCATTTTTCAAGTTAACTAGTAGGTCCTAGGTCAGAATTCTATATCTAGGTAGGTTTCTGTCTTACATCACACTGAAATTCTATTTTTATGGTCCCATCAATATATTTCCAATTCTGAGGCAGAGCTAGGGTCAATGGGCAGAAAGTAGCAAAGAGTACAATTTATGCCCAATGTGTGGACAGGTGGGTGGGCATCCTAAAAAAATGAAATATGCACTCAAGTGGTTTGAGCTGGCTTTGGGGCAGTGGGTTCCTTCTTCTCGGAAGTGTCTGAGAAGAGAGATTCAATAACAACTTACTTGCCAGGTAAGATGTAGAGGGGATTTTTCTCTAGATGAGGCTTGAACTAATTGACTCTATAGCTTTTAAATCTGAGATGGTATAATCCTAATGTAATTTAGATCTTGATCTATTGAGAGAGAGAGAGAGAGAGAGAGAGAGAGAGAGAGAGAGAGAGAGAGAGAGAGGATAGAATAATATTTGTAGAGCAGAGGTATGGAGAGCTTTTAGGTTTAAATTACTGTGTTGGTAAACAAAATGGGCTCTTGGCACTCAGTTCAACGAAGTGCCCTTGAAGAATTTGGCCTTTGTTTTCTTGATTAGGTTGAGAGTCCTTGGTGACCGCCTTGCCTCAGGGGAGGGCCTAGTTTACACATGAGTTTGAGTGACATTTTTGGGACATCAGAGGCTTTTAGACCACGTGGGTTTAAATTGCCTCTTTGTGACCATTCTAGGTCATGTGGGTGAGTCGCATGTGTGACTCACCCTTGACTCTGAAAACGATATAAAACCAGGGGTTGGCTTTCTCTTTTTCAGAGCTCTTACCCACAGCAATGGTGGCGTGAGTGACTCTGGGCCAGCCCTTGTTATGAGCTCCTGGGCTGAACTTAGATGTTGGGAACTATGAATTGTATTTAGTCTCTCTGTCAATGTTTGTAATTTGTTTGTATTTTGCTCTGAAGTTCATTGTGCTGACCTTTTCCTGTGAACTAAGTGAATGATGTCTGTATGTTGGATTAAAGTAAACTTGTCAACCCCTTAATGTTGCTTTCCTTAGTAAAGCAGATCAAAAGAAGCTGGGCTTTGGCAGTGTGCTGGCAGCATTCTTGTTGTTGGGTTCATGTTGGTTTTTCACTCCCACAGCAGCTGCTAGCTGGATTGTTGAAACAATTACCTAGAATGGCTAAATTTCATTAGTTTCCACTGGATGAAGGAGAGTACATGAGAGGGGAAGATCAGTCAAATAAAGAAAATTTTGAATTATTTAATATTTGAATACTTAAAAAAAAAAACAGGGACTGATTGTGTTTGTTTTGTTTTGTTTTTGCCTTTCTGCTTATCCCCAATACTTAACATAGTGCCTAGCACATAATAGGTGCTTAATAAATGCTAAATGACTGACAACTATACAGATGACACAAAGCACAGGAACTTGGTGATCTTTTTTCCATAAATTCAAAACAATAAACTGAGATTAGTATTTGGGACTTAGGTGTTCTAATGTTTGAAAAAATGCTTGTTAAATGTGGTAATTATTCCTGCTTGATTAAGATGACTCAAAAGAGAAAGCTGAAGGATAATTTTGAACAAAATTCCTCCTTCAGTCACCTAACAATCTTAGTCTTCTGACTATCCTCTTTAATGGTCCTAGTCTTCATGACTTTACACTTTCTCTATCCTCTTCCTGCAAAGTACCCCTTCTTTGTCATTCTTGAAATGTTCAGTTCCCTTCAAAGCCCAAACTACATGTCATTCCCTACAGGAATCATTGGAATTTAGTCTTTCCTCAAATGTCCCTGTTTTTTTCCCCAGTCTTCATACATATTATTATTTTCCCCAGTAGAATGATAGCTCCTTGAAAGCAGAACTCACTTCCATTTTGGCTTTATATCCTCAGAGTTTAGATCAGCTACTCAAATATTTGTTAGGGACTTATTATATATCAGTCACTGTGCTATGCATTAGGGATTCAAAGAAAAATTAAACACACTCTCTGCTGTGAAGGACCTTACATTCGAATTGCATATGCCACTTCTACATAAATGGGCACGTTCCAGATACATATGACAGAAATGGAACATGACCATTGAAAGGAAGGAGCAGGAAGCTGGGGAATCAGAAAATTCCTTCTGCAGAAGGTGGTGTCTGATATGAGTCTCAAAAGGATCCAGGGATTCTAAGAGGCAGAGGTAAGATTCCAAGTCTTGGAGACAGCCAGTACATAGGTACAGAGGTACAGAGGACATAAATGGAGGACTGTGCACAAGGAAGAGCACATAGGCTGGTGTGGTGAGACCATGAAGTATCTGAAATTGAGTATGATACCAGGAGGTTGGAAAGACAGGTCAGACTGGCCACCTAGGCCTGTGCCTGGTATAAGAGGTCGGGTAGTTAATAAAAACTTTTAAATGCCTGAAAGCAGAGTCTATATTAATTCTTAAAGTCTATAGGTGTCCCCTGATTAAGTAGGGATCACTGGTGATATAAAGATAAACAATAACTTTTGAAAAACATCATTTTCCCCCAGAATTTTATTCTCTGGAGATTGAAGGGAATGGAGAGACAGTAGGGTTGAAAACCTGAAGGCTTTCTAACATAGCAGAGCCTACCAAATCTTCATTAACATAGCTGTCAACAATTTCGGATTTCTTATATATTAACAGGAAGTAGGGAAGTCAGAGCTGAGCAGATTTTTTGTCTATAGCCTATATCCAAAGGGTATCTATTTCCAAAAGGCATCTAAGCTAGTTTGAAAACAGTAGCAACATTAAGATATGACACTGTCAATTTTGATCATCATCAATATAGATTTAGTCTAGTTCTGTAAAAAGATGTCTGTAAATAACAAGGTGACAACGCATAAACAATTCTCACATTTCCAGTAAAGACATTTTCCAACATGGATGTGAAGGAATAGCTGTTTGGGCTCTTGACAACTTCGCTATGTAGACTACTCCAGATGCTTGTCTAAAATCTCTATCCCCTGATCTGGAAAAAAAAAAATGGTGCTAGCAATTTGGATCTTGGGATCACTGATTTCCAGTTATAGGCAATTTTAGAGGTCATCTAGCCCACATCCTTTATTTTACAAATGAGGAAACCTGAAGTCTCAAGGTCTATATGTATATTATGCAACAGAGCCTGGGTCTGAATTTACATCTTGAGATTCCAACTCCAAAGCTCTTTCCAATACCCAGCTAGCTGTGGCCAAATATCTGGTCAGACTCTTCTCATCCTGAATCCCTAAGATCAGGCGATTTAGCTCCTCTACAGGAGAAAGTCCAGTCTTTGGGAGCCGAGTTAACTTTGAACACATTGTCTATAAAGATTCCTAGGAACCGAGTTCATATTACGACTGTGCTAGATTTAGCTGTTTTCTATGGTGAATATGAATTTAGGGTTTAGAATCAGGTTCTTCAGGGCCATGCTAGATTTTCCCTAGAATAGAACTAATAATCCCTTTAGAGTGAGGGTACACATCATTTCCCCACATCCCTCACCCTTATTTCTTGACCTTGATTTATCAACATTGTGAGGTCAGGAGATCAATGAATTTGGAATAAGAAAACCTAGCTTTGAATCCCAGCTCTTCTTTTTCTAGCCGTATGAACTTTGACAAGGCCTTTCCTTTCTTGCCTCAGTTTCCTTCATTTCAAAATGAAAGGATGGAATAGATGATTTCTAAAATCTTCCAGAGCTCTACATTTTATGATCCCATGAATTAAGGGCTGTAAATACCAAATGGTGGGAGAGGCATCCCGGTGACTCATATTGGCTCCATTGGGGATATATTAAGGAATTTATCTGTATGTGTCGACAAACTTGACAGTCTAAGAGTACTTATGTCTCATTTGCTGTTATTTATGAACTATTAGAGAAGTGATTTTTTGGGGGGTAAAATAATTTATTTTTAACCATGTTCTTAATATTTTAAATATTCTTCTGCCTTGCTTCTGCCTCCACATAAATGACGCCTACTTCTGCATAATCGTTGTTCTTAATATTGTCTTTAAAATTGTACCAAATCTTTTATGAATTCCAGGATGCTCTCTGCAAACATGACTTTTTAGTGTGGCTGTTTCCTATGCCTTCAATGAACCTAGTCAATGTCCAGATTACAGAATTAGTGTCCAGATATTTGGCACTCAGTGGCAGCTGGTAGTATAGCAGATAGAGCCTTGGACCTGGAGTCACTTAGACCTGATTTCAAATTTAGCCTTACAGATTTACTACCTAGGAATTTGGGCAAGTCACTTAACTACTGTTTGCCTCAGTTTCCTCAACTTTGAAATAAGGGTAATAATTGCTTTTGCCTCTCAGGGTTTGTTGTGGGGATCAAATGAGATAATATTTGTAAAAAAATTGCATACTGCCTGGTACACAGTAGGTGGTATAAGTATTTATTCTCTTTACCCTCATCTAGTCAGTGACTGAAATACTGATTGAGCACCCATAATTTGAAGGATACTTTGCTAGGTATTGAAGGTAATGCCAAGAAATAGGACATATAGACAATGACCACCAGAACTTTACAATCCAATATACAAAGATAAGACATTCTTCCTTGAACACTACCACCTTCTATGGGGTAGCTAGGTGGTTCAGTTTGAATATAGCACTCATCCTAGAGTCAGGAAGACCTGAATTCACATCTGGTCTCAGACACCTACTACCTATGTGATTCTGGGCAAATCTCTTAACCCTGTTCCCCTCAGTTTCCTAATTTAGTAAAAGAGTTGGAGGAGGAAATGGGAAACCACTCCAGTGTCTTTGCCAAGAAAACTCTATATGGGGTCATGAAGAGTTGGGCATGACCGAACAACCACCATGTTTACAGATCCTGCAAATTCATTGATTTGGATACCCTCTCCACTCATGCAGATCACAGTTTCTCTGTAACTTAATAGAGATTTTTGAGTTTTGCTGTGGTAGAAAATTTCATCAGCCTGTGATAAAGAGGTTACTTGAACTTAACTCTAGTGTTTTAAAATTTCAGAAACATAGTCCATTTCGAATGTCTCCTAGTTGAGCCTTTTATAGCTTCTTCAGAACTACCTGAGCTATAGCTCCACTAACTTAGTTTTCACAAATTAATCAATACTCTGTTCTGAGATGAGACATCAGGGGATGACATTAGTGAAAAGGATGTGGCATATAATGAAAAAAATAAATGACAATATAAGGCATTGAGTTGACCAAGATATTCTAAGGCTTGATCCATTAGTTACTTCTCATTCACTTTGTGCTTTCTTCCAAACTGGGCAGGGAGATGGCTCCAATTTGAAAAATCCCAAGTAAAAACTTAAAGGAGAATAATTATGGTGACAGAGTGTCCTCCATTTTTAAAATTTTTAATCACTGTAGAATCATTGTCCCAGGTAAGTGTACTGAGAAGTTGGAGGTGAATAGAAGAGTAAATAAGAGTGGAAGAGGCCCTGGAGCCCATGTCATAAGAAGATCAGTTGAAGGAACTGGGTTTGATTCAAGAAGAGTCTTGTGAGGACTTCTAGATATTTCGAAAGGCTGTCACATGGAGAAGAGATTAGGTTGGTTCTGCTCGATCCCCAAATGCCAAAGTAGGAATAATAGATGAACTTTATGCAGAAGACAAATATGTCTTGTGTATTATCTATATAACTATGAAATAGCATCATCCCACAGTAGAACTGGACACCTCAGAAAGTGCTAAGCTCCCTCTCACTAACAGTCTTCAATCAAAGATTGACCACAGATTGTAGAGGAGGTAATATTGCTGGTACATTTTGTACCAGGTGACCTCTATGAGTGAGTAGATATAACTCAGAGATTGTGAGTGGAATGTAAGCTCCTTGAGGGCAAGGAGTATCTTTGCTATTTTCTTTCTACTCCCAGAACTCAATATAGTTTCTGACAAATTGCAATCACTTCATTAATGTTTATTAATCAATTGATTAGTTGAAGTATGAGGCAAAATTGGCAAAAGGGTCACTGCAACTTTCCTGGAGAGCACTTCAAGGAGATGTAAGAGGGCATGTTATGATATCTTGTCATCTTGACTGTTTGGAAGTCAACAATAAAGATTTAAGGGTGTTACTTATATCACTTTGTATAGTAATGTAAGTTCAACAAGTCATTCCCCCTTCCTCCCCCACCCTGTACATTGGAGACAATAGGACACAACAAACAGTTGAGAAATTCTTGATGCATTCCTCTTGTATATTTCCCTGAGCCAAATTGCAGTCTTAGATTTTTCACTCACAGCTCCCATTGGGAACTGTGTACTTCAGAAAACAGGATCTGTCACAGTGCAATGAAATGAAGGGGAGATGGAAAGAAGGACCATCAGCACACTGAGCCAAATCCCGCCTTCAGACACATTCCACATCCACAATTGCCATGAACATCAATGGGCCCAATTTCACAGCTATTTCTCCAGCAAAACCCCCACTGAGGGTAGCCTCCAAGGGAGTCGTGCACAGTCTGCCCATTATTGTCAGTGAAAGGCTAGCATTCAGAAATGCTCCTTTGTGAAATCTGAATACAACTAAGAAAACCTAATTATGTAGTCAAATGTTGTGGGTAAATGCCTCATTCCTTGTTCTAATTATCACCTAGCCCAAAGGGGAGAACTTCATTTAACAATGAGCTGGGTGAACAAGGTTAATTTCTCCTCCCAAACCTCTTCGGATAGGAGAACAACACACAGCTGGATTCCAAACCACAGTACAAGGCACTAAACTGTGAGGTTTATCTACAGAATTTGCTTGCCTTCCTCCTTCTCTGCATTCTCTTTTCTTTAAAAAAAATAACATAACTTTACAAACAACTCGCAAAAAAACACTTTGAGAAGGAAAATGATTGTGAAATGACTGGGATTTATATACAAGAAGTTAGACAATGGACTCCGTCTGTAAGTAATACATTGTTGGATAATGTTATCTCTGTTAAAGAATCAAATGAGAGGGGAAAAATAACCTTGAGATGAATTGATTAAGCTATCTATCCCACTTCCTGAACTAGAATAGCTTGAGAATATCTTCACCATTGTTTTTTACTTGCTAATATATTTATGAATGTAGTTTCCTTGTTTCTAATTCCAACAACAATAGCTAAAAGGTGAAAGCAATCTTCATATCCTCTCTTACTGCAAACAATCCACCAAACTTGGAGATTCATATCTGGCACCTTTCTTCTTGATTGCTGTCTTCTTTCTTACAACTTAAGCTGGCCAGGACAAACTAAAAAGCTTTCTTATTTTTGCAATGCCCAGTTTCCTTGCTTAATAATCAATACCGCAAGACCAAATAACTGGTGAGATCACCAATGAATCACTTCCTCCTTCCCCTTAGACAAAGCAAGTATTATGGTTACCCACTGACAATGGAATGATGTCCAAAGTCTTTAGCCTTAATATATTCTCTATTAAAGTAGACATGTGGCCCCATCCCTAACATATCCAAGATGCTGTGTCTCTTTTCTGGACTCATCCAGTCCCAATCATCCCCCCCCCTTTTTTTTACCATATACTCTCTATATCCACTTCTAAAATACAGTGCTTCAAAAGGATGATGAAATCTTAGCAATAGAGCTTGAATTACCCATGGGGTCAGCAAGTCCAATGCCATCATTTTGAAAATGATGAAACTGAAACACAGAGAGGTTAAGTGTCTTACCCAAATGTACGCAGGTTTTAAGTAGCAGAGTTAGGATTCACATCTCACTCTGACATATAATCCAACGTCCTTTGCACCTTACCAAAAGGCCCACCTCAGATATCAGCTCCTTCTAAAACTTTCCCTGGTAATATTTCAGGAATAATTTTTCTTTCTGGCTGACACATTTAAGCAATGACATTAACAAACAGTATAGAAGAATACTAGGGCAACCAGGAGGGTGAGGACTCTTAAATTCATGTCAAATATGGGTCATTCAAGAATTAAAAGATAGTTATTTTGAATATGGAAAAAACATGATGGGTGTTATGCTAGTTCGATTTATCAATGTGCATGGATGTTATATAAAGGTAAGACTCAGTTTGTTGCTCTTCATCCTTTGTTTTCAAAGAGGAACAAAGACAACCACGGGTGATATCCAGACTTGCATGTGAATTGGGTTTCAGTGAGGCAGAATTGCACAAAGTCATCAGCCTTAGTCTTTTTTCCCCAGAATTATCAAAGTGCAGTGGCAAGACAAGTGTCAGGATGACTGGCAATGGCTCAGGATGCAGTGGATGACCTTGGTGTCTTTGAAGTCTGATTAGATATTAATAAGTATGTGGTATTAATAATAAGGTTTGGTTCTAGGCTATTCTTTTTTCCGTCTACATATGTAGAACCTCTTCAATTCCTGTGAATTTCACAGTCTTGTGCATAGAGACTGTTCTCAGATCTATAGAACCTTGGTCTCTCTCTGAGATTCAGTCCTGCCTTATCAATTACATATTAAACATTTTGGAAAATAACTTGAAAACATTCTAAACTCAACATGTGCAAAACTAAACGCCTGATCCCTCTTTACTCTCCTCTCTTCCAAATACTGCTATTTTTGTCAAAGGCATTGCTACCTTTCCAGACTCCTAGACTCTCAATCTCAACATTAACTGGGATTCTTCCTTTTCCCTCTCCCCAAACATCCAAACACTTGACAAATCTTGTTATTTTCCCATTCACAATTTATCTTACATTAGGCCTCATCTCTTCACCCCCACAGCTATCACTTTACTTCAGGTACCTCTCACCTGGATTATTGCAATACACTCCTAATTGTTGTTCTTGCCTAAGGTACAGGGCACTAACATCCTTCTGGTTATCCAGACTCATAACCTAGGTGTCACCTTAAATTGTTCCTAGACCACCTCATATATCCTAATGATTTTGCCTTTATACTAGTTTTTGTCTACATTCGTTTCTCTCCTCTGACACTGTAACCACTGTGGCACAGGCGCTCATCACCTTACACATAGCATATTACAATAGCGTTACTGGTTCTTTTCCCTGCACCAAGTCTCCCTCTCCCTTTCCCTCTCCCTCTCCCTCTCCCTCTCCTCCAATCTATCATTCACCCAGTTGTCATACTGATTTGTTAAAAGTACATATCTGACCACATCACACCCTACATTTATGCAATAAACTACAGTATCCCTATATCACCTCTAGGGACAAAAATAATACATTTATTAACCTGCCTACACCTAGCTTTCTGAACTTCTTATTCTTTATTCACCCCCACGTATCCTGGGATCCCATAACACTGTTTTCTCTTTGCTGTTCCTCCCACAAAAGATTTCATCTCCTAACTGTCTACATTTTCATTGGCCATCCCCTATGCCTTTTAATTTTTCCTTTGCATCTCTGGTGCCTGTCTCCCCTGTGCCATTATTCCTTCTATATTCTCTCTCTCTCTCTCTCTCTCTCTCTCTCTCTCTCTCTCTCTCTCTCTCTCTCTCTCTTTTTCTCATCTATCTCATTTCTCTTCTCTCCCATCATTTGAGGGGTTGTTTGAAATAGGAGGGGTAACATCTGCACCTGGAGTTTTAAAATAGCTGCTTGTCAGCAATATGTCACTTTTCTAGAGAAATCAGAGATGAGAAAATCAGCATTGGTAATTTGGTGGGGAATAACATATGTGAATTTACAACTCTAACCATGAACACTCCTCCTGAATCTTCACTGTCACACCCCCATGGTCCTCCTCCAGAAAAAAAAAAAAATACATGCGGTCCTGGTGTCCAGGTGCTGCTTCCATTCATTTCCATTTCTATAATAACAGCTAAGATTAATTTAGTGTGTCAAGCTATAGCACGCTTCCTCATCTAATTCCCAATTGGATCCTCAGTGCATCCCATCATACAAATAAGAGAACTGAATCAGAAAGTGTTCAAGTAATTTGTCCATCATCATTGCAGAAGCCAGTAATAAAAGTGGGACTCCAGTTCTTTGGAAACTGCACCCAGTCATCTCTCTTTTATACCAGATGGCTCTCTCATCCTTCAGAGCTGCCTCCTTTCCAGAGACCCTCTACAACCCCTTTCTTTCTAATAGAATTGCATTGTATTCACTCCTTCTCAATATCCACTTTCCTATTCCTAAGATCATCTTTCATTGCAGTAAATGTTTGAAAATTTGGACTGTAATTTCAATTGAATATGGACTTCAATATTTCAGCAGCTCCATGGCCTCTTAGACATGCATATTCCTTGCAATGGTGTAGATAGAAGCCCATCTACTCCTTTTTAACCAGTTTGACTCTCATTTTTGTCTTTTGTATACCCCACATTGGGGACCATCCAGAAAGATGATGCAATGTTTTAAGATTATAGGCTCCTCATGTCATACACCAAGAAATGGAAAGGAACTCTCAGGTCATCAAGTCTTATCCCCCTTATTATGCAGACTGGGAAAATGAGGTACAGAGGATGTAAAGTGACTTGGTCAATGTCACAATAGTAGCAAGAACCAGAGACAGAATTTAAACTATAGAGTCAGTGTGTTTTTTTTTTTCCCCACCAAATTTCCCTGACTCTTTTCCCTATAGGCAACTTGAGGTTTCTATTCCTATATCTTTCCTATAAAGATGTAGCTTGGACTAAGGAATAGGGGTTTGACCCCATTGTTATCATGTCCCTTACTTTTCCTATACTTTGCATTATTTCCTCAGGTATAACTAAAAAAAAGAAAACTAGAGGAAAAATCAATCAAAACTTGAAATTACTTTTTTTTTCCTTTTTGATTATAGATGAAAAGGAAACTAATCTCCATTCGTTCCTCTTTTATTATGCTATGATTCTATATATGATTTGAAACCTCTGGCTTAAAAAAAAGATCATAGAATTCACTCTATCTGTTCATTCATTCATTTGGTATTCAGTGTAACTCCTTGTACAAATGCATAGGTGTTGATTGAATTGCATAGAAATGAATTGCACAAACATTAAATGAGCAACAGTGATTGCAAAGAACAGTGACTAGATACAATGAGGGCTAGAAAAATGGACAAGATCAGTTATCTGCACACAAAGCATTTGTAATTACATACTTTTAAAAATAACTTAATGCTCATGGAATTTGTGTTTTTATCCATGTATGTAGTCACTCCACTGATGACAACATTGATTCTTTTGTAACTTGGGTTGGTAGTTAGGGACTTTTCATTCTGTGAATAATCACTGATAGAGCATTCCCTCTAACTACAAATATTAAATGTCTACCATGTGCTACACTGGGCTCAGTGCTGGGAATACAGGGACAAAGAACAAAAAGGAACCTCAGTTCTAATCCTAATTCAATCTACTATTAAATTGATTATGAATCTCATCTAGACTGATCATTAGAAACCAGATGAGCAGTCTGTTACCAAACTCATAGTTGAAGACCGGCATAGATCGGGTAGATCTACCCAAGCTTTTGTTCTGCCATCAACCCTTTCAAAAGCCCAGTTACCTTTACACTATGATGAACCACCCACAGAGGCTACAACCTGTTAGAAGAGGTAAGAGCACAAATCCTACATATAATATTAAGAAGTCTTGTGCTTCTAATGCCACTCTGCTCTACTATCTATTTTCCTTCTAATTAATAGTTGAAGCCTAATTAAAATCTTATTTAACATAGTTCTAGGACAATGATGAAACCTCTTTTTTGTTGTTGGGCAGATTTTCCTTTCTCTTACTGTGCCCATCCCCAATTCAACTTTAGTCATCTCAGATGAAGTTTAAAATTAATTCCCTTCTCCTCTATTAAACACAGAGAGAGTCTTTTGTAAAAGCATTCCCTTGTTGGTCAAATAAAACATATTGATCTTCAACAGAAAAGTTCAATACTGACTATCACAGCTGTAAGCGTAATACAATAAGAAGTAGTGTTTTTGATCTCTGCTGCAGCCTTTCATCTTGACATTTGTTAAATGGATCCATAGATGGCTGACAATGAAAATAGGGGTTTTAAAGGCTTACTGGAAAGCAATAATAACCATTACTCCATTCCTTCATTAACTATAAGATATTTCCATATGCCTTCCAAGAAAAACAAACAATTTGGACACAATGTAAATGTTCAAGACGATTACATTTAATTTAAAATGTGCAGTTGTGGGTTTAAAACATCTTGAGTGCTTTGAAGGGGAAAACAGCATCACTGGAGAAGAACTTAGGTTTGGGAGGAAAAAAAATATCAACCTATTATGCATATAAAAGTAAATTTCTTCCACAAATGATTAATTTACAATATGTGTAGCCATGAGCATTAACATGGAGCAGGGGGAAAGTGAAATAAGAATTTGAAATGCCATTTGGACAATGGAGTATATGAATCCTGAAAGAATGATTATATGATGGGGACTCCATTTTTCCCTTCTGTACAATGGAAAGGACAATTCTTGTGTTACTAATTTCACAGGCATATTTGGGAGAAAACATTTTGTCAGTTTTAAGGCAATAAGGAAATGTGTTTTCTTTTCTTTTTCTCTCCACCCTCCTATATAAGTATGATGAACTTCCTACAATTTAAAGTAAAACTTTTGCCTCTCATATTTTTTTCATTATTTAAAGATAAAACTAATATGGGAAAATTGAGTCAAAGTGAAAGTAACACTATTCATAATTCATTCTACACTTGGAAAAAAATGAAAGAAATACAGGTCTTCTACTTCAGCTGTGTCCAAAATACCACTTAGATGATTCAATGTTCTTTATTTTGGGTTTAATTTCTACAGATACTCAATTAGCCAAGTAACAAAAGCATAAAATATGTGAACTGAAAAATACCTCAGTGACTATCTACTTTTAACACTTTCATTTCATGGATGTAAAGACGTATGACAAGAGAAAGGAAATAGGGTACTAAGTGCCATAGGGCAAGTTAGCAACAGAGGCTGGATTGCAGTCAAAGTCCCCCAGTTCTCAGTTCTCTTTTCCTAGCAGTCAATGTAGTTAAATAGAATGGCAGCATCGTATTGTGGATCATACATTTACAACTGGAAGGATCATATAGGCCTATTACTCCAAGACATTAAATTTTCAAAGAGGAGTTGAGTTTCAGATAGTTTAAGGAATTTGCTCCAACTTACATAGGCAGTAAGCAGAAGGCCTAGGAATCAGACCCTGGTTCTCCAAAATCAAATGCAGCTATTGTTTGTTGGTGCTGGGCTCAGAGTTAGAATGACATGGTTTCAAAGTCTGCAACACATACTTATAGTAAATAACAGCTGTGTGACCTTGGAAAGTCAATTACCTTCTCTGAGCTTTGTTTTTTTCACCTATAAAAACTCAACTCACTGTTGGGAAAATTGGAAAATGGTAGGGCAGAAACTGGGCATAGACCAATATCTTACACCATATACCAAAATAAAGTCAAAATGGGTTCATGATTTAGGAGTAAAAGTTGATACTCTAAGTAATTTGGGAAAGCAAGGAATAGTTTACTTATCAGATTTGTGGAAAAGAAAAGAATTCATGACACAACAAGAGATAGAGAGCATTACAAAATGCAAAATGTATAATTTTGATTATGTTAAATTGAAATGTTTTTGTACAAAAAAAGCCAATGCAACAAAATTAGGAGGGAAGCAGAAAATTGGGAGAAAATCTTTATAGCTAGTATCTCTGATAAAGGCCTCATTTCTAAAATATACAGGGAACTGAGCCAAATATATAGGAATACAAGTCATTCCCCAATTGAGAAATGGTCAAAGGATATGAACAGACAGTTTTCAGAGGAAGAAATTAAAGATATCTATAGGCATATGAAAAAATGCTCTAAATCACTACTGACTAGAGAACTTCAAATGAAAGCAACTCTTAGATACCACATCTCTCCTGTCAGATTGGCTAAAATAACAAAACAGGAAAATGATAAATGCTGGAGAGGATGTGGGAAAATTGGAACATTGTTACATTGCTGGTGAAGTTGTGAACTGATCCAGCCATTTTGGAAAGCAATTTGGAACTATGCCCAAAGGGCTATAAAAATGTTCATACCCTTTGATCCAGCAATACCACTTCGAGGGTTGTATCCCAAAGAAATCACACAAACGGGAAAAGGACCCATATGTACAAAAACATTTATAGCGGCTCTTTTTGTGGTAGCTAAGAATTGAAAATCAAAGGGATGCCCATCAATTGGGGAATGGCTGAACAAGCTGTGGTATGAAGGTAATGGAATACTATTGTGCTATAAGAAATGGGGATGATACAGACTTCATAACAACCTGGGAAAACCTACACAACATAATGCTGAGTGAGCGGAGCAGAGCCAGGAGAACATTATACACAACCACATATATATGGATTCTGTGAGGACCAACCCTGACAGACTTCACTCCTCTCAGCAACACAAGGTACGAAGACAACTCCAAAGGACTCATGATGGAGAATGCTATCTACATCCAGAGAAAGAACTATGAAGTATGAATGCAGATTGAGGCACACTTCATGCTAGCCTTTCCCCGCCCCCCCTTTTCTTTTTCTTTTTCTCTCTTTTGTTTTTGTTTTTGGGGTTTTTTTTTGTTTTTTTTGTTTTTTGGTCCTGTTTATTCTTTTGCATGATTCATTTCATTGATCACAGTTCTTCTCCATAACTTGACTAGTGTGTAAATTAATTCAATGTGAAGTTATACGTGGAAGCTATATGGGATTCCATGCCGTCTTGGGGAGGGAGGGGGGGGGAGGGAGGGAAGAAAATCTGGAACTCAAAATTATGTAGAACCGAGTGTTGTAAACTAAAAATAATAAAAAAAATGCTATAAAAACACTCAATTCAACTGCAGTTAGTCAACAGCATCCAACTCAGAGCTGTTGGAAGACTCAAATGAAATTATGTCTCCTTATTCTATCTACATGTCTCTGTCTATCTATCTAATGTATATCATTATTTTATGTATGGGTATATATGAGTGTGTGTGTGTGTGTGTGTGTGTGTGTGTGTGTACAATAAGCCATTATTATTGGAAAGAGTACTGAATTTGGGAACAGAGAACCTGTCTTTGAATGCTAGACCTACTCCCTCATTAAATGTGGCCTTGAGTAAGGAGTAAGTCTTGTAATCTATTGGGTCCTCAGTTTCATCTTTAAAATTAGTGAGTTGAACTAAATGACTGCTAAGATCCCCTCAGCTCTAAACCTATGTGTCATAGATATATCTTCTGAATATATTTTATCAATCTGTGGCATCTGTCTTGTCAAACGCATAGTGATGGGAAGGGAAGTACTTATGACATGTTAAAACGTACAATAATGATGATGAGGATGATGATGATGATTTAATTTGATTTATCTTTGTATCACATTAGGTAGTGGGTTATAGCTAGTAAAGATCTTGTCTTGGAGTCAGGACAACCTGTTTTCAAGTCTCAACTTTGATATCTACTGGTTATATGGTGTTAAACCTGAAAATTTGGTTGAAGGAAACAGCAGAGGTAGGTGACAGAAAAATCCATGTTGTTTATTATTTTCCCTTAAAGCATAGCTAAGCTAGCTTACTTGTACGTACAAGGAGTCAGAGCACAAGCTCTGGCTGTCTGAACAAAGCAATGAGAAAACTTATATACGTTATTTTAGCAGACCTAGCAAGCCTGTATTACCTCACATTTATGACCCCCATGTGTGTTTAACCATGATACAAGAAGAGGATTTTCCTTAATGGAATAGGGTTATAAAGAATGTTGACAAAGGTCAGTTAATAATCTCTTTTGGGGTTAGGGTCTCATCCTTTAATGGCTAACAGGGGTAAGAATGTCCTTAAGTCAGTCTAATCTTGCCTTGTTGACAGAGGTAAGGGTATTGCCTGAGCAAACTTTTAGAGAGAACAAAGAAGTCCAGGTCCTAGATCTTCTTCCAGTTACTCATTAACTCAGGCTCTGGGTCTGGTTGAAATTAAAAATGATATAAAATAGTATAATATTTTCCACAATGGCAAGGACAAATTATTTAAGCTTTCAATGGCATCTCTACTTGCGTTGGTAGAAAGAGTTTCCTAATTTGGGATTCCATTCAAATCTGCTCCTTATCTGAACATCTAACTAAAATTTCTCTCTTTGCAAGTTCCATTCATTGCTCCTACTTCAATGCTCTCAGGCTACTTGATCAATCAATCAATGTACTAGAGATGTGTGAAACTGTATTTGCATTGAATTTGTGTCCTGACAGACAACTGGTATATTTCGAGTGTAATGAATGTTCCTGCATCATTTCACCATTCTTTACCTAGGATCAGTGAATTTCTTTTACTTTTGTGTTATTTTTGTTTGTTTTGTTTTGATAATTTTTTTTCTGGACATTAGGTTTCCTTTGCAGTCCTATGTATTTTTTTGTATATCTTCAAATACATTATTCTGAGAAGTGATCCATAGACATGTTGTTCAGTCTGCCAAATTATTTAGCACACACACAGAGACACACAGACACACAGAGGTTAAGGTTTTGTTTGTTTGTTTGTTTGTTTGTTTTCTGATTAAAACTTTCACACAGAAGTTTATGCGGGGTAAAGGAAAATTTTATGATTCCTCAAGATCTGCACTTCATTCTCAGATATTCCAATTTTGTCTTCATTTCAGGGAGCCTCAGGTTAAGAAAGTTACATACAAAAAGACAGCATTGACAAATGGATAAGAGCTGACCTTGGAGTCATAAGACTTAGAATCAAGTTTAGCTCTTAATACACATTGGCCTTGTTATGCTAACAAGGGTCTTCACCTCTTGGCAGATCAGTCCATTATTGAAGACCTGAAGTCACAAAGGAGCAGTTTATTTGTATGGGTGGGAAGACTTTCTGCAATGAGAGTTTTCCATGATAATGAAATTATCACACGGGATTTATTTTTTTAATATTTCTTTGTTGTCTTTTTAAAATATATTTTTTCTAATTACATGTAAAACATTTTTAAATTCATTTTTTAAAACTGTTCGTTTCCAAATTATTCCTCTAATCCCCTCTCTTCAAAGAGGAAAGCAATTTGATATAGGTTGTACATCCACAGTCATTGGAAATACACTTTCGTAGTAGTCATCACAATTGATTTAAAAGTATGATTATGGTGGTGGTAATGACAATTAAGATAGTATTATATAAATTTAGGGCTCCTCGGTGATGCAGTGGGTAAAACACTGATATCAGGAAGACTCATTTACATAAGTTCAAATACAGCTTGAGACACATACTAGCTGTATCACCCAGCATAAGTCCCTTAACCCTGTTTGCCTCAGTTTCTTATTCATAAAAAAAAAATGAACTGGAAAAGGAAATGGCAAACCACTCTATTATCTTTGCTGAGAAAACCTCATATGGGGTCACAAAGAGTCAGACGCAACTGAAATGACTGAATAACAAAACAAATCTCAATTTGATTATTTTAAATCAGGTATGATATTTTCATTAGTGTGGAAAACTCCCACAATAACACAACAAAGATAACAACAGCTACTACTTCTACTCTTACCAGTACTGTTTTTTTTTGTTGTTTGCTCATTTGTTGTAGTTGTTTTTATTTATAGAGAATCAAGAGAAGGAAGCCACGATGGTGAAAGAAATCTACTTCATGTGATATGGTGGTCAATTAAAGGAACAAGCAATATTTACCCTATAAAAGAGAAGTTTTAGTTGAAATAAGGTTGCTATTTTCAAACATAATATTTCTGTTAGACTAAAATCTCTCAGATTATATGATTCTATATCAAGTTTCTAGATTTCAAAAAGCATCAATTAGGCACTTATTATGTGCTGACATGGAGCTAAGTGCTAGGAATACAAATATAAGCAAAAAGACAGCTCCTGCCCTCAAGGAGCTTATGTTCAAATATAAAAGCTATAGCATCAATGGAAACTGAAGAGTGTAGGGGAAAGTGAAGAAAACTGATATAGGGCTCTAGTGGGAAATGAAAGATGCGTAGCTAGGGCACCTACCGTCATGGAGAAGGTTAATTAAATTTCTTTTGCTTAGCCCAAGAATCCAGAACTAGGGCAGATGGCATTCACAAATAGTAAATCAAGGCAAAATGCACATAATCAAATGTTATCTATTGCTATTCCAAAGTGGAGTGGGCTTTCCTGGGAGAGAGTAGGGATTTCTACCTGTGGAGGTCTTTAGTGATTTTAGTAGAGGGCATTCTTGTTTGACCTAATCCAGGTTGGACAAGGGGGCCTCTGAGATTCCTTGTAAATATGGGATTTTGTAAAAGTTTTAATATTCACACCAATCATCAACAATCTACGAAGTCTGTGACCTTATTTTAAAATAGCAAATTATTATATTTTTTCACATGTCACTACCCATCAGACTATGCCTCTTGGGGCAGAGCACTTCTCTACTATGAAGGCCCAATGTATTCAGTACAATCACAGAGTCCTATTGGGAGAATCTGGCTTCAAAAGCTGGCATTATTTGTACATCCCCGCCATTTGTTTCGCTGTACTTTGAAAATAATTGAGTTCATCGACAAATCTATAGTAACCACCACTGAGTAAGTGTTTCCTACTCTTAAAAACTCCTATCTAACCCCCTAAATTCTCAAAGGCTTAGAGTGCATTGGAAACAATAATGAACTAGCTGGCTTCCTATTCACTTTTCTCCCATGGGAAGAAGCCCCCTTTAGTGCAGATTTCTTCTGTCCTGAATGCAAATAAAGTCTCCCTTCTCCAGAGAATAGCTAAACCAAAGTCATTCCTTCAGTCTATGTGGTGCTAGCATGTAGAATGCTGCCTTAGAATCACAGAAGGGCCATCCTGGACAATAGTTTGGAATGATGAAAGTGACAAAAACAATGCACTGCTAATCATATTCACCAAGAGGAGCAAACATAGGTCGATGGATAGCTAGCTAGCTAAATAGACAGATAGGTGGATAAAACATTTATTGAGCATTTACCTTGTGCCAGGCATTGTGCTAAGCACTGGAAATACAAACACAAGAAAAACACATAGAAAGAAAGGTCTTACAAACGCTCCCTAAGACAAACAGACAAATGAACAAACACAATAGCTATTGGTGAATGATTAAGGAAATTGTG
Organism: Trichosurus vulpecula; assembly: GCF_011100635.1. NCBI lineage: Eukaryota > Metazoa > Chordata > Mammalia > Diprotodontia > Phalangeridae > Trichosurus > Trichosurus vulpecula. The sequence goes on along the minus strand of NC_050575.1, from coordinate 425,925,190 downwards.
CTACATTAATGTACCATAAGAAATAACGAATGTGAAGGACATAGGGAGACATAGTTAGAATTGTATGATTCATTGTATATTGAAGTAAACAGAATCAGGAAAGCATGATGTGCACAGTGAGTATAACAACATGAGTGGAAAGAAAAAAATAACAAAAGGTTGTGTAATTATAATTAAGATTTCATTGATGGATGGGTTAGTTTTGTTGAACTTTTTTCATTAAAAAATCTTTCTTATATGAAAGGCTCTTTCATGGAGAAGGAAAGAGGAATACATTGGGAAATAAATGTTTATGTAAAAGCAAAAGCTATAAATAATTTTTCAAAGATATGAAATAAAAGAACCACAGAATGCCAGCACAAGATTAACAGCCACATAAACACATTCTTTTGACAGAGGAAGAAACTGAAGCTCATTAAAAAAAAAATCTTGACCAAGACCATCTAGTAAGCGGAGACTAGAACTCATGTTCCCTTATACACTGTGTATCCATTTCACAGTGCTTTCTGTCCTCATACAGCCACAACGTATCTAGGAAAAGGTCATGGCTGTAGGAAAATCATATTTGGAATGCCAATGAAATATACCTTTTCTACTTTATAGTCTATTTATCTAATGAGCTTTCCCTTTACTCTAGGAGAATGTTTTCCAGCGGCTTTCCTTTCTAAAAGATTCCTATTTGAATTCACCCATTTTCTTTCCAAGATGTATGGACCAAAGCTTCACTTTCTCTGACAAATCAACATAAATTGATGGGGTCAGAGAGAGATCAGGACTCAGAGGGAAGGAAATACAACATATCATTATTGTAGGGCCTTAGAGAAGAGACATCACATCTTTATGCCTCAGTTTCCTCTTCTGTGAATTGGAGAGATTAAATTAATGATTCAAGCTTTAAAACATGCCTCATGATTTTTCACTTCTGTGCTTTTTGTAACATCATTCCTCATGCTTGGAATGTCCTCTCTTTCACATACACATGTCTTGCCTGATGAAATTCTGCCTGATCTTCAAGGCCTAGGTCAAAAGCTGCCCTTTTCATGAAATCTTCTCTATATTCCTAATTCCTAGTAGGAAGTGATTTCTGCCCTTATGAACCAGCATTTCATAATCCTCTTTTTTGCTTATATTCTAATTTATATGTATCTGGGTTTCTGTCCCTAGCCTGCTCTTCACCCATAGCACTAGACTGTAAACTTCCTAAGGACAAGTGCTCTGTCTTGTGAATCTTGGCCTCGCCTTACAGAGAGGTGATTCTTGGTAAGTGATGAAAGAATCAATGCAGTTACATGATCGCCCTCTTTCTCTCCCTATCTGCCAAGGATGAAAGAGTTCTTCAAACATCTCCCTCAAAAAGCTGGGGAATGATGAACTGTTTCCATGTCACGGTCAGCAGATTTTTTGGCTCATGTGTGTTTGAGAGTGAACCCCAAAACCCTACTTATACATTCAACATTATTTTTATGTTCTCTGAAGAGGTGACCAAATTGCAACTTAGAGATGGACATTTCCAACTTTGGATGCAACCTTGTCAGTTTGAGAGGACAGGAGCTCCACGGTCCCACAATTTATATATGACAGCTGTCTGCAGGAGGTACTTTCCCTATATATGATACAGTGGTTTGGGGAAGAAAAATGGCAATCTTGGGAAGGAGGATTTCAGTCCCTGGCTTGGCTTATACAAGATCAGGAAGACATAGCAGAGCCACAGCAAATGTGAATTATTGCTTCTGAGTTGTCATAAAAAAAAATCTAATGTTTTGATGTTTTGAGAGTCAACCTCAATAGTTAACTGGTGCATGTTTAAGTCTTTGCTAGCATGTTCTTCTGAGTCTTTTGCATTAAACATTCTTTTCTGTAGAGAAACTCAGGGTACTCTAATCCATTCCTTATCAATTAATCAAATATTAATTAAGTGCTCATATATCACATAGTATTCAAACTGTTCACAACAATTCCATCTATTGAATTGTCACAAATGGCCATTCAACTTCTTATTGAAGACATCCAACAGATGCCAACCAGAGTATCTCACAGCAGTTTCAATTATTAGGAAGGAATATTCTCTTCTTTTAATACTGTCAAACCAAAATTATCTAACTTATTCCAGGGGCTCCTAGTACTTTCATATGATACCAAGCAGAACAAGTAGCGTCCCTCTTCAGTGTGACAGCTTCAAATAGGAGAAGACTATTCCAATTTTCCATGAAGATTTCCTCTTCTACAGTTTAGAAAAGCTTCAATCTTGTGTTGGTAAGCAAAATGAGCTCTTAGCACTTAGTTCAACAAGTGCCCTTGAAAAGTTTGGTTTGTTTCCTTTGAATAATTCAGTGTATTTTGTTGGGCCTTACTAAGTGCTAAGCCCCAGGCCCAAACCCCTATTAGGTGTAAAACCTATGTGGGTGTGGATTGGCAACTAAGGTGGGGCCCAAGGTGGGGCTAACTCCAGGGAGGGCCTAGTTTACATGTCTGGGACAGCAGAGGCTTTTAGACCACATGGGTTTAAGTTGCCTCTTTGTGAACATTCTAGGTCACGTGGGTGAGTCACATGTGTGACTCACCCCTGACCCTGAAAAAGATACAAAACCAGGGGTTGGCTGTCTCTTCTTTGGAGCTCTTTGCCTCAGCAGTGGTGGCGCGTGTGACTGGGCTAGCCCTTGTTCTGAGCTCCTGGGCTGAACCTAGATGTTGGTAACTATGAATTGTATTTAGTCTGTCTGTTGATGTTTGTAATTTGTTTGTATTTTGCTCTGAAGTTCAGTGTGCTGGCTTTTCCCCCTGAACTAAGTGAATGATATTTGTGTGCTGAATTAAAGTAAGCTTGCCAACCCCTTAACCTTGCTTTCCTTAGTTAAGCAGATCAAAAGAACCTGTGCTGTTGGCAGCTTTCTGGGTACTGACTGTGGGTGGATCTTACACCCCCACAGCAGCTGCTAGCCAGATTGTTGAAACAAATCTCCAACTCTTTCAATTGATCCTGAGATGGCAAGTTCTACAGGACGCTTACTGTGCTGGTTGCACTCTTCTCTGCAATGATCTTGTTAAATCAATGGGGTTTTTAAATGTTATGCCCCAAATTGGACATAATCCTCAAAAAGGAGCTGAATTAGGTCACAGTCTGCCACTTAGGTGAGAGTCAGGGAGGGGAATAAGCATTTATAGAATTCCTAATGAATGTCTGTCACTGTGCTCATTTCTTCCCCTCACCAACTCTGGAAGTTGTGGCTGTCATTACACCCATTTTGCAGTTGAAGAATTGAAGAAAAGAAGTTTAAGGGACTTGCCTAGGGTCATACAGCTAGAAAGTATCTAAGGTCAGATTTGAACTCAGGTCTTCCTAATTCTCAAGCCTGGTGCTTTATCCAATATTCCACTATCTGCCTCTAGTGTTCAGAACTTCATGAGTCCTCAACACAATGTCTGTCCCTTATCTATTCTTCTCTTGACAGCCCACAGACATAAAGGCTCTGGACCCACATATAGTAAGACATAGCAGGACAGGAGGGTTGAAGACTACCATCATTCGCCTCATGCTTCTGCTTTGGGTTGATTCCTATATATCCCGAAGGATTATTTTCTTAATGCTGTTGTTCACTCCAATCAACTCTGTCCCAAGCACTCCCACACATCTGTATCATTTTCTGTTTCCATTACACAGATGTTAAAAAAATGCTTCCCTTTTTTAAAGCATATTTTGAAACTATTGAAGCTGGTACTTAGGGGTCTTCTTGCAGATTCTGGAAAAGTGATGGTGGTGAATTGATTTGGCAAATATGCTTATCTAGGCCTTCCCAGCTCTTCTTCTCTTCACCTTGATACCTCTGGAGATTCTCCATGCTTCCCTAGTTTTGTCATTGTTTGATGATGTTCCCATCATCTCTGAGATGGGATGGCAGGTGAAAAGGAGATTGTGCTGGCTTCACTGAGTTTCTTTCTTTACTGTCCATAAAATTTCTGTGTAGAAGAGAGAAGGGAGGGGGGAAGGGAAGAAAGATAAAGGGTAAAGGGAAGATAGAAAAAAGGATAAAGGCAAAGAAAGGGAGAGGGGAAGACATGGACAGAGAGATAGAAAAAGACAGATAGGTATGGACAGAGACAGAGAGATGGAGAGAGGACACAGAGTCACAGAAAGAAACAGACATAGACAGAGATAGAGACAGATTAAGACACAGAAAGAGAGAGACAGACCAACAGAGAAATGGAGGGAGAGGAAAAGAGAGGAGACTGAGGTCCAGAGTGAGGGGGAAGGAGAGAGAGAAAAGAAGAGGGAGAGAAGAGGGAGAGAGGGGGAGATGGGGAGAGAGGGGGGGGGGGGAGAGAGAGAGAGAGAGAGAGAGAGAGAGAGAGAGAGAGAGAGAGAGAAAGAAGTAGAGAGAGCGCCACAAAAAAGCCAGGGATAGAAATGCCAAGAGCAATAGAAAAGGAAGCAGACAGAAAGAGGAAAAGATACAGCAATAGGAATAGACAAAGAGAAAGACAGACAGTGCCAAAGAATCAGGGAGGGAGGGAGAGATGTTTCCATTTCCTCCTAAGAAGTCTTCAGTACTGGCTGATCCCAGAATGCTCACCAAAGCACTCTACAAATCTGGCATATTAAGGCCAGAGTGAGAAGAATTGACTGAGCATTGACTGAGAACCAGAACTGTTAAGACAAAGCAATAAGACAAATAGATTCAGAATTACCATGTGGGCACATTCCAAGGAAGACCCTGGCAGTACCTGGAGTTTCAGCTCTGCTGGCTGGATTATTTTTTTCTGGGTGTTTATTTTCTTTTCCTCTCTGGAATCATTCTGTCCACAGCCCGGGTTTGTTCTCGTTGTTTACCTGTGTTTTGTTATTCTATTTTAGCCTCTTCATTACTAGAAAATCAGCTCTGCCTCCTGATCAGAAAATGCCGGGAAACAGATCATCACTACACATGCCACTCAGCTCAATTCAGGAAACCTTTGTTAGGCTTGCATTGTGCTCAATGGGTTGGGTACAGTGTTCTTATGGAGTCAGAACAGGCCTGACCAGCACAGATTGTGTGGCTGCTGGGGGCAGGGGGGTGGTTAGGGATTGACTGAACTGAAAAGGTCATAGGATGTAGATTTGCAGTGCAAGACCCATTTGGCTGTTTTCTAATCTAATGTTGATGATGATGACGATGACGATGATGATGACTGCCTTTATATACTATTTTAAGGTTCACAAAGCAATTTTCACATGATCACATTCTATCACTAAACTGTGCGATATACATGCTATTATTATGCATCTTTAACATAGAAGGAAACTGAGGCAGGCAGTGGTTAAGTGATTTGATTTTCCTAGGGCTATACAGTTAGTATGTGTCTGAAGCTGGATTTGAACTCGGTTTTTTTTTATTCTATCCGCTACACCCCTTAGCTGCCTTTATGTCGTTCAGCTCCCCTCATTTAACAGATGAAAAGATTGAGGCCTAGAGAGATTCCATTCTATCCTATCCTATCCTATCCTATCCTATCCTATCCTATCCTATCCTATCCTATCCTATCCTATCCTATTCTATTCTATTCTAATCATATCATGACATATTGTATCATATCATTATGTGCATTTCTAGTTTTCAACTTTCGCTTTTATAAGATTTTGAGTTCTAAATTCTCCCCCTCCCCAAGAGGGCATGCAATTTGATATAGGCTGTGCATATACAATCATATTAAACATATTTCCACATTAGTCTTGTTGTGAAAGAAGAAGCATACAAAATGAAAAAAAAAAACACAAGAAAGGAAAAAAAAACAAAAAGAGAGAAAATAGTATGCTTCAATCTGCATTCAGACTCCATAATTCTTTCTCTGGAGGTGGATAGCATTTTTCATCATGCATCTTTTGGAATTGTCTTAGATCTTTGCATTGCTGAGAAGAGTTATGTCTAACAAAGTCGGTTGTTGCACAACGTTGCTGTTACTGTGTACAACATTCCCAGGGAGATTATAGATGATAGAATCGCAGATTTAAAGATGCAAATATCCAAGCCTTCTAATTCAAATGCCTCATTTGACACTCTAGGAAAATGAGGAATACAGTGATTAAGCAATGTGTATAAAATAGATTGATAAAACACTGATTAAGTTTTTCTATTTGTTACTGCCATGCTAAGTACTGGAGATACAGATACATACAAAAACTTGAAAAAAAATGGGAGCAGAGAAGAGAAAGAATAGGAGGGAAGGAGAGGGATGGGAAGTAAAGAAAGCAAAAGGGAAGGTAGAGAGAGGGTGTAAAGAAGAAGGGAAGAAAGCTGAAGCAAGTGGAGGGAGGTGAATAGGAAGATGGGGAGGGAGGAGAAGGGGAGGAGAGGACACAAGGAAAAGTGATTCACCCAGACAATAAGTATTACAGGAAGAATTTAAATCCAGGTCCTCTGACTGTAAATGTATCATTCTTTTACTATTCTTTGCTTGCCTTTTTGAGAAAGGTATATGAGATTTTCAAGGAGCACTAGGACCTTTGGTACAACAGCTTGCCAAGCCCTTTTCCAGGCTGCTCATCTATCTTTGGTGTTCACCTTCACTCAACTCTCACCTGTGGCTCCAAGAAAATGTAGCATGTACAGTGGTCACACTCTTCTAAAACCATCTCCATAGATGGGCTAAATCAGTCCAAGGGTAACTGAAAGGCTTCAAACCTTTCAGGGAGTGAAAACTTCCCTGGCAAAATGGATGGACAAGAACAATTTGTTCCAATGGCCATGAAGGTGGCTGAAGCAGATGCTATGCAGTGGTGCTTAGAGCTTGGTCAGACACCAAAGATGCCAAGGTCATCTACACATCCCAGGACATCACCTGTTATTTCAACTTTTGTCTCACCACTGGACTTTGTGCCTTTCTGCCTCATTTAAATCTAATTTACATGCCAATCAAACAACACCCTGTGATGTCCTCTTCAAAACAGAGGACAAGGACAAGTGGTAGATAGTCACTGAGGTCTTTTCCAATTTGATTCTTTAATTTTCTGAATGAAAGCATACGATCCCTGCCTTCAAGGAGTTTCTCCTCTAATTTGGTAAATATAAAAAAGAAAGAATTCAATGAACACAAAGAAATGTCTAAATATAGATCAATGAGATATATAGGATGTATCCATCATTTATACATGTGGGAAGGATTGATGGATTAGAAAAGCATTTTAGTGCGGGGAAGGGACAATTAAATAAAGGAAGAGATTACAATAGCTCAAACAGTGTTCATTGCAGGAATAACCATAAGTTATGTTGAAAGGAATGTTGATTGAAATGGGCAGTAAAAGGAACAAGAATCAATACTGGACAGGTAGTTTGGAAACAGTCTTCAGAGTGAATGAGAAGGATAAATTGTGAAGATTTCACATGGTAAAAATACAGGGGTTACACTCTTCTCATATTTCTGAAATAGGGAATGTCTAAGGGAGTAGGAGAGGCTTGGAATTTAACCTTGTAATGACCAAGCTAAGTTTTAGAAAGTCAGGGCCTGAAGCAGTAGGGGCCCTTCCCTTCCCCCTCTCTTGTTGACCAAATAAGAAAAGGGTCACTGTGACCTGCACTGAATGAGGCTGAAGGAATTGGCCCCCTCCCCTCTCCTCACTTCTTCTCCAAGACTTCTGGACACCACCCTGGCAGTTGAGTTGTAGTTCTTCCTGCCTAGATTGTAAGCCCTCCTCCCAGCCAATGGTGAGAAAGGATAGAGGTAGATGGGAATCTTTTCATTAAGAGTATAAATTAAGGCAGCATTCCCTTTTACCCCGCCTTCCCTACTAGGTTTCCCTAGTGGAGGCGATGCCCAAATCTTGCAAGGTTTGTAAAATAAATTTACTTTTCTTCTCCTAAAGATGCCTCTCCTATTATTTGAATTTTCCATCCCATACAAGAGTTTCTCCAATATGAAGAAAGATGCGAAAATACTGAAAGCAGAAAGGCCAGTTGGGAACTAAGAACAGTAGCACAGGTAAAAAATGAGGAGAGACTGATAGTGGAAGGAGGAAGAGATAGGCTTTGGAATGATTCAAAGGAAATTGAGGCTATAGAGACAAGAAGCCAGGATGATTGACAAGATGTAGGAGAGGTAAGTGTTAAGGATACTCCCCGGGGGCAGAGCCTAGATGGTGGCTGGAAAGCAGGGACTAGCATGAGCTCCCCGCCAAGTCCCTCCAAAAACCTATAAAAATGGCTCTGAACCAATTCTAGAACTGCAGAACCCACAAAATAGCAGAGGGAAGCAGGGCTCCAGCCCAGGACAGCCTGGATGGTTGCTGGGTGAGGTCTTTTGCGCAGGGAGCTGGGAGCGGAGGGGAGCAGACCAAACCAGACCAGGAGCTGGGCGGAGCGTGCCCTAGTGCCCTGAATCACTGAGCTGTGGCAGTTGCCAGACTTCTCAACCCACAAACACCAAAGACAACAGAGAAGAACTGCAGAACTCACAAAATAGCGGAGGGAAGCAGGGCTCTAGCCCAGGACAGCCTGGATGGTCTCTGGGTAAGGACTATCCTGCACGGAGCTGGAAGCGGAGCAGAGCTGAGCCCAGCATGGGCCGTGTGGACCAACCAGACCAGGATCTGGCAGAGCGTGCCCTAGCACCCTGAATCAGTGAGCTGCAGCAGTTACCAGACTTCTCAACCCACAAACACCAAAGACAACAGAGAAGGTCAGTGGGAAAAGCTGCTGGGGACAGGGGGATAGAGTTTGCTATTCAGCCACCTCCCTGGGGGCAGGTGAAGTGGGGCAGCTACAGAACTACAGCTGCAGTTGCTTCCAGCCCCAGGCCCATCTGGTGGGAGGAATTAAGTGGTGGATCAGAGCAGGAGTGAAGAGCCTGCTGAAGATCTAAGTCCAGTCGGGGTTGGGGGTTCTTGGGGAAGGAGTGCTGGTGTGGCAGAGCTGAGGCATCCCCCTAAGCTTAGAACATAGAACTCTTTATGCTACAAGCAATCATACCCCGCTGAAAAACTCAAGGGTCAAGTAAGTTGGCTGGGAACATGGCCAGGCAGTGAAAACGCACCCAGATTCAGTCTCAGACTTTGGAAGCTTTCTTTGGTCACAAAGAAGACCAAAGCACACAACCAGAAGAACTCAACAAAGTCAAGGAGCCTACAACAAAAGCCTCCAAGAAAAACATGAACTGGCCTCAGGCCATGGAGGAACTCAAAAAGGATTTGGAAAAGCAAGTTAGAGAAGTAGAGGAAAAATTGGGTAGAAAAATGAGAAGGATGCGAGAAAACCATGAAAAACAAGTCAATGACTTGCTATAGGAGTACCAAAAAAATACTGAAAAATAACACTGAAGAAAATAACACCTTAAAAAGTAGACTAACTCAAATGGCAAAAGAGCTCCAAAAAGCCAATGAGGAGAATACCTTGAAAGGCAGAATTAGCCAAATGGAAAAGGAGGTCCAAAAGACAACTGAAGAAAATACTACTTTAAAAATTAGATTGGAGCAAGTGGAAGCTAGTGACTTTATGAGAAATAGAGATATTATAAAACAGAACCAAAGGAAGGAAAAAATGGAAGACAATGTGAAATATCTCATTGGAATAAACACTGACCTGGAAAATAGATCCAGGAGAGATAATTTTAAAATTATTGGACTACCGGAAAGCCATGATCAAAAAAAGAGCCTAGATATCATCTTTCAAGAAATTATCAAGGAGAACTGCCCTGATATTCTAGAGCCACAGGACAAAATAGAAATTGAAAGAATCCACTGATCACCTCCTCAAATAGATCCCAAAAAGAAATCCCCTAGGAATATTGTCACCAAATTCCAGAGCTCCCAGGTCAAGGAGTAAATACTTCACGCAGCCAGAAAGAAACAATATGAGTATTGTGGAAACACAATCAGAATAATCCAAGATCTAGCAGCTTCTATATTAAGAGATCGAAGGACTTGGAATACGATATTCTGGAGGTCAATGGAGCTAGGATTAAAACCTAGAATCACCTACCCAGCAAAACTGAATATCATGCTCCAAGGCAAACTATTGACTTTCAATAAAATAGAGGACTTTCAAGCTTTCTCAGTGAAAAGACCAGAGCTGAATAGAAAATTTGACTTTCAAACACAAGAATCAAGAGAAGCATGAAAAGGTAATCAAGAAAAAGAAATTTCAAGGGACTTACTAAAGTTGAACTGTTTTGTTTACATTCCTACAGGGAAAGATGATGTGTATGATTCATGAGACCTCAGTATTAGGGTAGCTGAAGGGAATATGCATATACATATATATATGTGTGTATATATATATATATATATATATGTATATGTGAGTGTGTATGTATGTATATATGTATGTGTGTGTATATATATATATATACATATATATATATATATATATATATATATATATATATATACACACAAAGAGAGAGAGAGAGAGAGAGAGAGAGAGAGAGAGAGAGAGAGAGAGAGAGAGAGAGAGAGAGAGAGGGCACAGGGTGAGTTGAAGATGAAGGGAAGATATCTAAAAGAAATAAAATCAAATTAAGGGATGAGAGAGGAATATATTGAGAGAGGGAGATAGGGAGAGATAGAATGGGGTAAATTAGCTCACCTAAAAGTGGCAAGAAAAAGGAGTTCTGTAGAAAGAGAAGAGAAGGCAGGTGAGGGGGAATGAGTGAATCTTGCTCTCATCAGATTTGACCTGAGGAGGGAATACCATACATACTGAATTTGGTATCTCACCCCACAGGAAAGAAGGAGGAAGAAGATACAAAAAAGGGGGGATGATAGAAGGGAGGGCAGATGGGGGTGGAGGTAATCAACAACAAACACTTTCAAAAAGGGACAGGGTCAAGGGAGAAAATTCAATAAAGGGGGATGGGTTGGGAAGAAGCAAAATATAGTTAGTCTTTCAAAATATGAGTATTGCAGAAGGGTTTTACATAATGATACACATGTGGCCTATGTTGAATTGCTTGACTTCTTAGGGAGGGTGGGTAGGAAGGGAAGAGGGGAGAGAATTTGGAACTCAAAGTTTTAAAAACAGATGTTCAAAAACAAAAAAAAAAACATTTTTGCATGCAACTAGGAAATAAGATACATAGGCAATGGGGCATAGAAATTTATTTTGCCCTACAAGAAAGAAAGGGAAAAGGGGATGGGAGGGGAGTGGGGTGACAGAAGGGAGGGCTGACTGGTGAACAGGGCAACCAGAATATATGCCATCTTGGAGTGGGGGGGAAGGTAGAAATGGGGAGAAAATTTGTAATTCAAACTGTTGTGAAAATCAATGCTGAAAACTAAATATGGTAAATTAAAAAAATACTAAAAAAAAAAGGATACTCCCCAATGTGATTAGGAAGGCAAAGACATCAGAGACAGGGAAGTTGGCAAGAAGTCCATGTGTTGAAGGGAGATCAAAAATTCAGCATATGAAGATCAATTTTGAGGTGCCAGAGGGACATGTTACAAAAAGTTGGAGATTAAGGACTGTAGCTCAGGAGATATGGTGTTGTTTGAGGGTATGAGATCACTGAAAGAGAGTTTAAAGAAGGAGAGTGGACAGCAAAGGAATGGCAGGGGAGCATAAGAGAAGAGAGACTAGAAGGGAAGGAGAGGGGTGGGAAGGAAAGAAAGGAAAAGTGAAGGGAGGGAGAGGGTGTAATGAAGAAGGGAAGAAAGCGGAAGCAAGTGGAGGGAGGTAAATAGGAAGATGGGGAGGGAGGAAAAGAGGAAGAGTGGGAGTCAGGACATTGGAAGGGGAAGATATTTGCATGTATGTGGAGGACAAGAAGAAACCATTTCATTCCTAATGGCAACACCAATGTTTTCTGAATACTTTGAGTTAGTAAAGGCAATACTCATGATATTAATCAATCAAACGCTTCCCCCTGCCCCCCGCCCAATCTCCCATGTTGGATGGTTGTCTCTACCTGAGATATACTGAGCAACCTTTTAATTAAAATGAAACCAAAGCACATAACCACTTATTTCTACTACCCTTTATTACTCACTGTATAATCTGTTGTCAGTTCTACATATCTGGAACCTTAAGTGTTGAATCATGATGTTTGACTACTGTAAAGAGAGGTGGGGTTTAGTTGAGAAAATCAACCAACTTTCTCCACCCTACTTACAGTGACAAGATGGTAAATCCTGATACATTTATCAAGTAAAAACACGTCGGACAATCTACTAGGTAAAAACCAATGCTGAATACCTCTCTAGGCGCAATGGGAAATCTGTTCAAATGGTTTGAGAAATTTGGTCATACATTGATTAGCCTATATTAAACCAGAGAACTAGTTTGAATTGGGTTTTCAAGTATCTACCAGGATAAAAGGAGTAAAACCCACCACTAAAAATGTATCACTTTAAGGGAAAATAGACTTCCTCAGTTTTGTATTATGTCTTCTATCCCCCCTCTACCTTAATCATGGGGTGTATAAGGTGTTCAGGGGTATAAGGAGTATTTGAGAAACACCAGCACCTCTGGTGTGAGGGATTGCCAAGTATTTATCAGGGCTGCTCATCCAGCTGATATTCAGCTCTCACCTGTAGCTTCCAAGAAGCTGTAGCATGGCCAGTGGCCACACCCTTGTACACCATGATGGCAGATGGGCTAAACCAGATTGAGAGTAAACAACGGTCCTCAAACCTGTTGGGAAATGGGGTGGGGTCTACCCCTGGCATGGTAAGGCTTCCCCTGGTGTAATAGACAAGTGAGAACAATTTATTCAAAGAAACATAAAGACAGCTGAAGCAGGTACTGTGGAGAGCACAGAGCTTGGTCAGAAATCAAAGATGCCAAGGTCATACACTGTATCCTGGTCCATCACTGGTTGTCTTAATGTATGTCTTACCACTGGAATTTAATGATTTTAGAAGAGAAAGTGAGGCTGATAACTTTGTGGAACTCTGCCTCACTTAAATCTAATTCACATATGAGTCAAGATACCACCCCATGTTGTCACTGGTCATCCTCAAAAATGAGGGACAAGCAATACCAATGACAACAAAAGCAACAACAATGACAAACTTAATCACAGGAGGACCCTGGGAACCTTGAAGTGTGGAAGAATGTCCATTTCCCGTTTTACCATCGACTTCCTAGCAATACCTCTGGAACAGCTGACGGCTATATTTGCATAGCCCTATGAAGAGCCCAGCTGAAAAGCTTCAACTGAACTAATGGGACCAGCTTGAGGAATTAAACAAATGACTTCTAGAAGTCATGAGTTACCTTTCTGTTTCATTATCCTCTCTAGCATCATCCCTCTTTCCTCTAGACTTTGCACATACCAGTGGGAGCACAAGTAATACACATTGGGGTGATGTTTCCACCAGTTGGTTGTATCATAACAATTTGGTGTCTATGCCATTTTAAAAACTAATTAAGACTGGAGGACAGATATCAACTAGTACGAAGGGCAGTACACAGATGTGAACTCAGGAAAGTTATATAATTAGTAAACCACTATCACCCCAAACCCTCCAGGATATCCTTAGACCCTGGAACCCAATGCTGTGTGATTAGGGCTTGGAAGAGTAGCCATAAAGCCTAAACGTGCTACTTCACTGGGAAATGCTAGTTTTGAGTAGTAATCTTTCATTTATTCCCTTAATTGTAGATTCTTAAATTTTTTGTACAAAAGATACTTGTGTATTTATCTTATTTCTCCTGTAAGGCAATAAATTCTTTGAGGATAGGGACTATGTCTCATTTAATCTTTGAATCCCCTTGTGTTCTTACTTCAGTGCATACAAATGTTTGCTGAATGGATGTATAAGTGAAAGAAATAAATTCAAACTATAGACTGGGATGAATTGGGTTAGAATGCTAATGGATAGCCATATTAAATGCATTTCCTTGAGTTCCCATGCTGCCTTTATTACAAGTACTTCAACCTCTTTTATCAGGCTTCATAATATGAAGAAAGAATCAAGTTTATCAGCAGAAGTCATGCTGTGGAATAGAAAAAGTAACTGTGGGAAGACGAGCCTGAAATTCAGAGTTAGCTTTTAATTCCAGCTCTGCTATGAACTAGTTTTATAATTTGAGCCCAGGCATTTGAGGTCTCTGAACTTTTTCCCCATCACCTGTAAAATAAGGAGAAATAATTAAATTGCTTCTTTCCACGTCCATCATTCTATGATCTCTTTTTTCTTAGTTGATCGTCGTGTAAATTCAGTCACAGTATTTTAAGGAGGCAGCTTATGTGAGATCATTGTACAATCTTAAACACCATTATATTCTTGTTTCCATCCCATTGAATCACTAAGCAGAGGGTTTTCCCTTTTCAGTACTTCCTCACCCCAAAATTCCATCCATAAAACAGTAAACAACGAAAACTCAAAAGACAAAAGTTAAAACACTTGCTTGCCACTAGCTCTCATGGTAGAGCACGGAACCAGAACTAATCTTCTTCATTGGCAACCACATTTCCTTTTGATCCTTAGTGAGTCTCAGGAACCGAATCTTGTATTCAGGGATTTGCCCTTAGGTAAATAATCTTGAGTCTCTTTTTTCCCCACTGTAACAATTGGGGTTAAGTAAAATTAGTTTTCAAGCCAGAAGGAAGCTTTGGGAATTGACTAGGTCCATGGAAAATAGATTCTTTAGTTCAGATGAGGAAATGTGAGCTGAATCTAGCTGTCCTTTAGTGAAGAAATACACTTTTCTTTTAACCACCAGAAAATCAAGGGATGTCTTATCTCGGTTGGCTAAAGCATCAGTTATAATATTGTTATGAACAAATGGAGGTGATATTTAGAGATTGGGATTTGACTCAGTCTACCTTTGACTCCTAATTCATAAACTACCATCAATTGTCTCCAGGATGTTAAGATGCACTTCCAGCATACCCTTCCCTGAAGTGTTTCTTTCTCAGAGGGCTGTGGGGAAAATTGTCTCCATCTCTTCTTTGCTGTCAAAAAGCTCGAATCCTTCAGTTCTACCTGCAACAATTATATTTATTTTCTCTAAACAAACCCAGAGGGGCCTGACCAACTTCCTCAATCAATTCGAACATATTTTCTGTCACACAACCCCATCCAATCGAGTCAAATAATTATTTGTGAGATGCCAGGCAGGTGCTAAGCCCTGGGGATACACATTTGAAAAAGAAAGAAAGTCCCTACTGTCAAAGAGATTACAATCTAAAGGGGGAAAGACAGCACACAAAAAAGAAGCTAGAAAGGTGGGAGGTAGACACCAAGAAGTATTTGGCACAAGGCAATCACGTTCCTTAGAGATTAAATCAAGCAGAGCTGCAGCTGAAACACGGAACTTGTTGTTTAGGAGTGTCTAACTCTTCATGACCACATGGACCATGTTGTCCATTTGGTTCCTTTGGCAAAGACACACAAGTGTTTTACCATTTCCTTCTCCAGTGGATTAAGGCAAACTGGTTAAGGTGACTTGCCCAGAATCACACAGCTTGTGACTGAAGCTGGATTCGAACTCGAATCTTCCCGACTTCAGGCCTACCACACTACCTACTGAGCTATCTAGCTGCTCCTAAATGGAGAAAATGGATATTTAGTTGGAAATTCTAGGTCTTTGCATTTTATAAAGGAAAGCTATGGGAGGAATTTAGTGCTTCATCCTCCAACCCACCAACCAGAGAGGATAGAAGACTGAGGGAGATGGGAACCTGTTGAGTATCCAAGACTGAGTTTAAACAGCATAATGAGGAGACTTTGGGTGATGAGCTTATCCTGGTAAAGGCATAAATTGTCAGTTAAGTTTAAACCTAGTAAAGTTTCAGATGGAAATGGAGGTGTCCAAATCATGGCCATTGATAGTAAATGATCACAGAGCATTGTCACCTGATAAGTATATGAGGCCAAAGCCTCTGATCACTTACTTTATGTGTGGTGGAGTGATTCCATTGATTTACTTAATCTCTTCCTACCCATTTTTATATGGTTTATAAGTACCTACTAATTTTTGTTTTGCCTGGCCTATAATAATATATACTACTTGAGGGCATGAATTGATTTTGATATCTTGATTTGAACATGAATTGGAATTAAGTGAGGCAGAGTTGAACAAAGTCATCAGTTTCAAAAAGTCAGGATGTCTGGTGATCATCCAGGATGCAGTGAATGACCTTGGCCTCTTTGACATCTGACCAAGCTCTAGGCACTCCACAGTGCCTGCTTCAGTCACCTTCATGAATAAATTGTTATCATTCACCCATTCCCTCAGAGGGAAGTCTTCACCTTCTTAGGGCAAACATCCCCCTAACTCACAGAAAGGTTTGAGGCCTGTAGGTTACCCTCAACCTGATTTAGGACATTTCCCTAAATGGTTCACAGGAGTGTAGCCACTGGGCATGCTACAACTTTTCAAAGCCACAGGTGAGTGTTAGATGAGAGGTGGACACCAAAGATGGGTAAGCAACCCTGGAAACAACCTTGGAAAGCCCTCATACAAGACATGTTAGTCCTCCCTGAACACCTCATATACCTCCCCCAAAATTCTGTAATAAGCAGCAACAAAAACAGATTATTCCAGAATTTGTATTTCCAGTATCTGACCCAGTGAGTTATTAATAACTGCTTGTTGTCTAACACATTTAGCTGACTAATAACCAAACTCTTCCCCAGAATGATTCCCATTCCAATAATATTTTATTGAATCTACATTGCTGCTCACGATTAGGCATGCTTCTGGTTGATCCAAAATACAGTGGAGAACACATGGTATATGTAGAAGTGATGTAAGAGAAATTATGTGAGAAATGTGTGAGGAGGTGGTGGGCTAGCTACATTCTTTTAAGGACAATAAGAAGTCCACTCCCTGGCAATGCCTGGTACCTATTTAATGTTAAAGTGTATGATTTGGACTCAATGGCTAGTGAACTTCTTTCCAACATTACATTATGTGATTCTGTGATAGGGAGAGATTTCACATCTACTGACAGTTTACTATATATATGGCAAGAGTCATATACTGAACATATTGGTGGGAACAGGCCATACTTGGAAATTTCAAGACCAAATATTCTATTTTTGCTAGTAAATAGAGCATACAAAAGCGTGTGAAACTGAACGACTAGAAAGACTATAGCCAGAATACAATTGGGTAAAATGTAATTGAATCCCACAGAAAAACATAATCTAGTATGAAGTAGTGGTATGTACCCTACATTAGATTTCATTAGATCTGCCTTTGAGGCCTGGAGAAAAAGGGATTAAACTTGTTCTACTTGGCCCTGCAGAGAATGATTAAGAGAAAATGTTAGTGAGAGATTGTAAGAAAGGAAAAAGTCAGCTTGATATAAGGACAAACTTTCCAACAATTAATGTTATCCAAATCTCTAATGAACTATCTGGATAGGTAGCCCTGTCTCTGATCCCCTATGAGAAGTCTTCACCTAAAGACTAGTTGACCATTTGCCATGTTGTAGAGAGGATTCTCTTTTATTCAAATCTCTCTACTATAGTTCATCCTCAATTCAGCTGCCCAAAAGATTTTCCAAAAGGATGGTCCTCATTGTGATACTGCCCCTATTCAATAAACTGCAGTGTCTCCTTTTCACCTCCAGCATTAAATATAAAATCCTCTTTTTCTTTACTTCTATGTCCCTTTATAACTCATCTCCCTCCCATTTCTAGACTTCTTACATCTTACGCATAACCTTTGATCCAGGGATACAGTTTTTCTTACTGCTTCTTGAGCAAGATACTCCATCTGTTGACTCCAGGCATTTTAACTGGCTTTTTTAGAAATCTGCTGATTTCTGCCTCTTGGCCTTCCTTGTTTCCTTCAAATCTCACCTAAAATGCCATTTAAGGGGAAGTCATTCCTAATTACTCATTCTAGCGCCTTCCCTCTTTTGATTAGTTGTAATTTTCCCTATATATGCCTTGTTCATCCATGATCATTTCCATTGATTCTTCCTAATTATTATAAGCATCTTGAGGGCAGGGACAATCTTGCCTTTCTCTCTATTTCTAGTTCCTAGTGCAATGCGTGGCATATCATAGACACTTAAGAAATGCTTACTGACTGACTGACTGATTGACCAAAAGACTTGAAAAGTAGTGTGCTACAGTGTAAAATGAGATGGTTTTTGAATTACAGAATGTGGGTTCAAATCCTTCTTCTGATAATTATTACCTTAATGACCATGAATAAATCATTTAGTTTCATTGGAATTTAGTTTCCTCATCTGTATCATGACAGAGATGGTCTAGATGTTTTCTGAGGGCCCTTCAAGGTCTGTATGCATGATGTTATGATCTTATACTTACTGCCAACATGATCTTGGGCATGCCACTTGAACTCTTTAGATCTCGCTTTCCAAATTTGTAAAATAGAGGAGCTACACTAAAAAACATCTCAGATGCTTTCCTTACTCTACTGATTAATACTGGCAAATCACTTATGCATGGTGATGTCTCATTCTATTAATCTGAAAAATGAAGCAACAGGAGAAAATTATTTCCAAGATCCCTTCCAGGTCTAAAAGTTCTAATCAGCTCCTAATTTTGTACCCCAGTGCCCAATACAATGCCTGTAAGACTGACTCCAAATTATGGCTTTTGCTCATATTGTTGTTCTGGCATGGAACTGAGTAACTCCCCTTCATCTCCCTGAGCCTGTTTCCTCTTCTATAAAATGAGATGGTTTGGCTAGGTCAAGTGTTTTTAAAAACTCAAGACCTCTGGTCAAGGTATCCATGGAAATATTTCAGGATGTCTATGAAAGTTGATGAGGGAAAGAAGTTACAACTTTATTTTTACTAAACTGTATCAAAAGTTTACTATTCACTTCAATTATGAGGTTTTTTTAAATGTACCAAGGAGTCCACAGCCTTTCATGTTAGGTCTAAGGTTTCTTTGACCCCAAAATAGTTGAGAAGCACCAACCAAGGGGATTTCTTGAGTCTCTCCTATCTCTGACATCTGAAATCTCTGATTTACAAGGTCATTTTGAGTTAAAATCCAGCTTCAGACACTTACTAGCTGTGTGACCCAGGACAAGTCACTTTATCTACACCTTCCTCTCCTCATCTGTAAAATTGGTGGATTGGTCTAGATATTTCTGTATTCTCTTCTATCTCTAGAACTAAGAAGCTTTGATTTTTTTTAGTTCTATGTATTTGCAAATCTGTTATCTAAAACCAAGTTGTTGTTGCTTTTCCTAGTCAAGGTAAATTTATGAATTCTCTCACATCCAACCTGGAATTATAAGTGAGAAATGAGGAATTAGAAATATAGAAATATAAATGAGGAGTGAAGAAAGGCCATAGATGATACTAGTAATCAAAAGAAAGACAATAGAAGGAGGAGATTCCCTGCTTTGTTCAAAATAAGGCCAACAGCACAGTGCAGCACTCATTCTTATCTATACTCTGGAGGGCAACTAGAGGAAACAGTTTTGTCTCTTCAGATTGCCTAGTAAATATCATTCTGTAATTATTTGGGGCTCAGATTTTTTTAAAGTTCTGTCATCAAATGGATTCTAGGGACAAGTGACAATTTAATGCAAGCTGATAGACCAGTTAGAAATAAGTATCCTCTTAGTCCCCTTCACTCCAAGTCTTTGTTTTGTTTTGATTTTTCCCCCATCAATGTCTTGTCACTGCTCAGCTAACAACCAAAGGAACCATTGAAATTTCCCTTAAGGTGATGGTACCCATTTGTAAAGTTTCCCATCTTTAGTCTATTTGCTGCTGTCCTCATCTTCATCTGAAAACACAGAGAGTGAATTGGCTAATTAGCACATTTCCCTAGTGAACATCACAGGCACAGTTGAAAGCTACTGAACTCTTAGAGGTAGAGGAAAGGAGTTGTCAGAAAATACAGCAAGATGTTATGGAGAGGAAACAGGGACTATTTTAAGGTGCCGGGTTTATTATACACAGAAATATTCCTCCTGAAAGGTCACCTTAGTGCAATACATTAAAAATGAGGATGGTCCGTAGATGAGAGAAAGAGGTGATTAGCCTTTCTGAAAAATATGTAGTACAAGACAGCTGGGTGTGCAATAGGGTACCCAGAAACAAACAAAGCAGTCTTTAATTAAAAGGAATCGAGTGCACGAAGGAGGATCAAGAAAGAAAATAAAGTTATTTTGCTTCTCCTTTAAAAATCCCCCCTCTCCTTAACTGTGGGCATACAACTGTGTCATTAATGCTCATTTGTTTGCCCAATTTTAATAGGATGCTAGAACTCATTTCTTTTGACCAATGTTTGCTTAATATAAGAGAAAAAAATATTAGAAGGTAAGATAGCAACATTAGAGTAAGTCACTTTTGTAGAGATTTGATGTGCTAAGAGACTACTTCCTCTGAAAGAAGAATGTATGTCCTATCTAACTGAAGGAAAATCCAAGCATTTAGGAGAAACCATCTCGAAAGATGGGAGGATATGGACCCAGGGCAGAGGTCACATGGCATGTAGGAAGAGCAGTAAGTAGAATTGTACCATGTATTTTGCCAACGGGGACATTTCTACCATAGGATAATGTTTCTGTCCTTATTACCTAAATTATGAGTTGATACTTCTAATTGTAAGGCACAAAAAGGGGATAAATGAAGGGAAGATGTACAAGAAAATATCTCCTGAACTGGATAAATGAGTTAACTCAAAACTAGTATGCCTTAATTCCATGAGGAACCCAAAGAATATGCATAAATAAATGTGCTATTTAAACAATAAATGATTAGAATAGATAGAAATAGAAGGAAATTAATGAAAAGAACACAGTAAAAACTAGAATTCCGTAGAAAAAATGAAAAGGAGGAGGAAAATATCTAAAAAAAAACAAATTTGAAAAGAGAGAAGGGGTAATTTTGAA
This sequence comes from Trichosurus vulpecula, assembly GCF_011100635.1. Taxonomy (NCBI): domain Eukaryota; kingdom Metazoa; phylum Chordata; class Mammalia; order Diprotodontia; family Phalangeridae; genus Trichosurus; species Trichosurus vulpecula. Next base: position 425,904,440 of record NC_050575.1, on the reverse strand, counting down.
TTAAATTAAGCAAACAAGCATTTATTAAGTACCTTAAATGAGAAGAAAAACAAAGAAAGATGTAAAATTAAAAACTTAAACAAAAGGAGGAAAGATAAATAAATCGAAAAGTTAAATAAAACTCTAAAACAGTGAAAGGAATGAGAAACAGTAAGAAGTATGTTAAGGATAAAGGAAAGAAAGCCACTGGGAATTTGGTTGCCTTAAAGTAGATTAAGCAAAACTAATTGTAGAAGCAAAGTACTTTCTTAAAAAAGAAAGTAAAACAACAATGAAAAATTCCAATTTAGGTAAAAAACAATATTAGAGACACAAAAGGAATTCGATAGTATAGTGAATATCTGCAGGAGAATGACAAAGATGGAGAAGGGCCTCATGGTCAATCCATATGACCCCTGGTAGAAGGAAGTAGACATGTTTAGCTGGGGGCAAGGGCTAGTGTGGGGAATAAAGACAGATATCCCTGATGTGTCTCTTCTAGTATTTGAAAGGCTCTACATAGAAGATGATATATTTAGACACATTCCACTTGGTTTCAGAGGAGAAGTAAGTAAAAGTGGCAAAGGCAGCTTCCCTTTCGACAATAGAATTCTCCCCAAAAGGAAGAAACTGTCTAGGGAGGTACAGGGTTTCTTCTCATCAGCAGTCTTCAAGCAAAAACTTGGCAATCACTTCTTTGGCATGATATCCTATTTTTAGATATAGATTACGTGTATCCAGTTAGATGGCACCTAGGATACTTGGAATCAGCATATCCTGAATTCAAATTTGGTTTTAGACACTTATCTACAGGATACTATAAATAAGTTACTTAACTTTCATATGCCTCTGTTTCTTCATCTGTAAAATGGGTTTATAAAAGCATCTACCTCCCAGGGTCATGGTGAAAATAAAATGAGATTATGTTTTTAAAGTGCTTTGCAAAAATTAAACCACTAACTAAATTCTAGCTCTTATTATTAGACTGTAATCTATGGTCATTTGAAGTCCCTTTAAAATTAGAGATGCTTGTCAAAGTTTTACAGTTAGTAAAAATAAGAGTTTGGAAATATCTAGGTTCAAATCCAGATTTTTTTACCCGGCAAAATTGGATGAGTAACTTCATCTCTCTGGGTTTCAGTATCCTAATTCATAAAATGAGAGAAATGAACTGATATCTGTGGTGTTTTTCCATGTCTTAACAGGTAGTAGGAATGAACTAATCAACCAGGATTCATTTATTTTTATAAAAATAGTATAATTTTATCTTCTCTGCAACAGAGGCCCATTTTTGAAGACAGGATTGCTCTACAAACCACACCTTGCAGGCTTATATTATCTACTTGGGAGGGTACAGGGTTTTGGCATGTATGGGCAATGCTTTCATTACCCTGGGTGCCTTTTCAGAATACCAATGTCCTAGAATTAATTGAAATGGCCATTGTTAGTCTAAATTAACACAGTAACAAATTAGGAAAAAAAAGACTAGCAGGAAACATTGTCATGAAACCAATTTAAGGGAAAAATCTAATTAGTAGTTAAATTCACTGAGTGGCCTCTTCTGTAACCCTCAGGGATAAAGAACCTGGGACCTGAACATTTTGACTCCTCATAGGAAGAGGAGTAATGTAATCATGATGAAAATACATCTCACAGGGTAGTAAAAAGCAACATCAGAAGCTGCCCAGTGTCATCTCTGTGTTCTTTCTTGCTTAGAAGTAAAAATAGTGGAGAGGAAAAAAAAAAAGAATGAGAACAGGTTTTCCTTTCATTGGGCACAAAGCAAAATATTAAAGAAAATGATATTAAAAGTTTCTGATCAAGGAACACTCAACCAAAGAAATCAAGACCAAGTCAAAAATGAAATCTAGGAATGGATGAGAAATTGAAAACAACAACAAAGATTTAAAGGTGAGATACATCATGTCTTGAAATCCTATATTCCTACTTCACATATCTTACATGTAAAGAAACTGACGTTTAGAACGAGGGTGTGATTTGTTCACAGCAAACTTTGGATGTGAAGCCAATTCCATTGATACCTTAGCCAAGACTTCCCCCTCCCTGACTTCTCCATGTTTTCTGTGGCAGTTTATTTCTTTGGCACTGGAGCAACAGCATCCACTTCAGGTGTACTTTGATTTGTACAACAATAGGTCAGTCAAACAGTTCATTTTGCCATTACTTCACATTGCATTGTGTTATGTTATGTTATGATATATTATATTATATTGTATCGTATTGTATCGTATACCATATCATATCATATCATATTCATTCAGAGAAGATTCTAGGACATTAGATTTCTATCTGTAAGGGGCCCTAGATGTCTTTGCTTTGAAAGATCATGGGACAGACACGAACTGAACCTGTGATTTCCTTGGTATATTGGACACTCCCAATTGAGGAAATACTAGCTGGCCAAAGATGATATGATCATGGATTTAGAGCTAGAAGTGACCTTAGAGGTCATATATTCCAAACCCCTCAAAGTATAAATGAGAAGACTAAGGAATAAAGAAGTAAAGGTATTTGCCCAAGTAGTGATTGACCAAGGTGTGATTTGAATTCAAGGCATCTGCTGCAGAATTCAGTGTACCACATTTGAATCCAAGTCCAAAAGCATAACAGTCAATCGATCAATTAATCAAGAATTCCTCAAGTGCCTACCATGTATCAAGCAATGTGATATTCACTGTTCATACAAGTGCAAAGAATGAAACTGTCCTTACTCCTATGAGAGTTCACAGTCAGGATCAGTCTTTTGTCCAAGTCACAGGATGTTTATTGCTACACCTGCCTCTATGCACGTACCCTGGTCCTTGAATTTAGTCTTGCAACTACAAGGAGAGGAGAGACAATTGAGAACAAAGCAGGAGTAGTATTACTATTGCAAGTAACCATATTGCAGCTACTTCCCTGCTGGTGATTGTTTTTTTATGTACCTATTGTGTCCGTGTACACACTCTACCCAACGGTGCAGATAAAAACCTATCCGTGCCTGCCTGACACATATGTCTCTAGTCAGCGTTCCCCCGGAAAGCTCCACCCTATTACACAAAGACATAGATGTTTCCTCTGATTCTCTTGAAACACTGAAGAATACAATGGACAAAAATAAATCATGCAATATGTATGGATGTCTTTGTGTTTCTGTTTATGTATATTACATACTTATGTTATTGTGGTGGTTCAGTTGTTTCAGTTGTGTCTCATTCTTTGTGACTCCATTTGGTGATTTCTTGGCAAAGATTCTAGAGTAATTTGCCATTTCCTTCTCCAGTTCATTTTACAGATGAGGAACTAAGGTAAACAGGCTTAAGCCTACAGTCACGTAGCTAGTAAGTGTCTGGGGCCAGATCTGAACTCAGGAAGATGAGTCTTCCTGATTCTATCCACTGAACTACCTAGCTGGCCTTGTAGCTGCTATTTGTTATGTGTTGTTCAGTGGTGTCTGAATCTCTGTGACCTCATTCAGGGTTTTCTTGGCAAAGATACTGCAGTGGTTTGCAATTTCCTTCACCCCATTTTATAGATGAGGAACTGAGGCAAATATGGTTAAGTGACAGGCCCAGTGTTACACAACTAGTAGGTGTCTGAGGCTGGATTTGAACTCATGAAGGTGAGTCTTACTGATTCCAAGCCCAGTGCACTATCCACTGTGACACACAGTTGCCTTCATTCTGCATGTTATAGACATATAATTATATATGAGATATGTCTATGTATGTATGTATATATGTACCTTCATATTTATAAAGGCATGTCTATAACTCTATGTGTATCATATACATGGAGATATATATTTGTGTGAATATATGCATATACACATGTAAGTGGTGTGTGCGTGTGTCTGTGTGTGTGCATGTATAACCACTTACATTACATGATAATTGTTCAACAATGCATTGTAGTCTCCTCATTTACACTGTGGTCCTCTACACTACATCCCCACCCCAATGAGTAGGTTTAATTATTCCTCTAATAATGGATATTTGAAAGAGAATATCCAATCAATCAGTAAGTAAACTAGCATTTTAAGTGCCTACTCTGGGTCAAATCTTACTGACTCTACTCTCCCCAAATCGGTTGAATCTGTCCCCTACTTTTCACTCACATCCTCATTCAGGTCCTTAATCTGACTCCAGGCTATCATCTCTGTCTCATCACACATTATTTAGTCAATTGATCATTCAATTAGTAAAAATTTATTAGATGCTTATTAAATTGAAGAAACAAAAACAAAATAATTCTGTCCTCAATGAACTTCCATTTCATTTGCAATTTGTGCTATCTGCAGTAGGAATACTCGATTAACCTACCATTTACTGGTATATTCACTGATTCTTATTGTACTCCCCCCCAAAAAAACTACTTTGTAATTATTCTTCCTAAATTCTGAATGTATCTATGTCAGTGGAATGTTTTTGTTTTGTTTTTTGTTTGTTTGTTTGCTTGTGTTTTTTTTTTTTTCCATCAAGGAGAATAGAAGAGCTTGGAGGGCAGGAACTATTTTTTACCCATTACCTAGAACAATGTTTTTCACATAACACATATTTATTAAATGATGGCTGAATTAGATTGCATTCCTTTAAATAAGAGTACATATAGGTAAATACATAATACCTTTTTTATAATCCTTCATGTTTTGTAATCCTAAATATGACCTTTATTCAGGAAGTAGCACCTACCGAGTTGTGATCACACCCCTCTCTTCTTTTCTCATCTTTTTTTTCCATTGAGTCAGTTTATTTTCCTCAGAAAAAGAGAAAGAAAAAAAAACAAACACCTTCATTTAGCACCAGAATGGAACTCAGAGGACTCCAGATCTCTGTAGCCTATAAGTGACTAGGATTAATATCCAGACTGCTCAGACAAGGCTATTGAATAAACATCTCCTTTTTTTAAATTGTTGTAATAAGTTTATTTTAAAATATTTATTTTTAACTTTTAAAAAAAATTGAGTTCCAAATCCTCAACCTCTCTCCAGTCCCATTGTCACCAATTAAGAAGACAAGAAATATGATACCAATTATACATGTGAAATCATGCAAAATATATTTCCATATTAGCCATGTTTAAAAAAAATAAGGAAAGTGAAAAAAATAACATTTTATTTTTCACTCAGAGTTTGTCAGTCCTCTATCTGGAGTTAGAGAAACTTTTTTTTTTTGAATCTTATGGAAATTTCTTGAATTGTTGTATTGATCAGAGTAGATAAATCTTTCATAGTTTATCATTGTTACAACACTGTGTTAATGTGTACACTGTTTTCTTGATTCTACATTTCTTATAGCACAATAGCATTCTAACACAATCATGTGCCGTAATTTGTTCAACCATTCCCCAATTGATGGATATCTCTTCTATCTCCAATTATTTGCCACCACAAAAGGAGTTACTATAAATACTTTTTCTGTGTATAATATGCTCATATATGTATCTATGCATATACATACATATACATATTTACAGGTAGATATAAAGATAAAAAGATATCTATCTATATATAGATATATATATATATATATAGATATATATACACATACATACATATATATATATATATGTGTGTGTGTGTGCGTGTGTGTGTGTGTGTGTGTGTGTGTATGTGTATGTATGCTTGTATCCTTTTCCTTCTTCCTTTTGCTTTGATCACTTTGAACCACAGACCCAGTGGTGGTATTTCTGGGTCAAAAGGTATGCGTAATCCAAATTGTTCCAAATTGTTCTCCAGAATAACTGGACCAGTTCACAACTCTAGCAACAATGCATTAATGTCCCAATTTGTCAAAATTCTTTTCCAGTGTTTTTCATTTTTTTTCTTTTCTGTCATGTTACTCAATCTCACAGGTGTAAGAGGTTACTTCAGAGCTGTTTTAATGAGCATTTCTCTAATCAATAGCAATTTAGGGCATTTTTATGACTATAGATAGCTTTGCTTTCTTCCTCTGAAAATTCTCTTTTCTTATCTTTTGACCATTTATTAATTCATGAATGCCTCTTCTTTTTATAAATATGGCTCAGTGTTTCAACAATTGGGCTAGCAGCTGTTGTGGGGGTGAAAGACCAACACAAGCCCAACAACAAGCATGCTACCAGCACACTACAAAAGCCTAGGTTCTTTTGATCTGCTTTAGTAAGGAAAGCAACGTTAAGGGGTTGACAAGCTTACTTTAATTCAACATACAAATACCATTCACTTAATTCAGGGGAAAAAGCCAGCACCCTGAACTTCACAGCAAAATACAAACAAATTACAAACATCGACAGACAGACCTTGTCTGATTCAAATCCCAATACATAGTCACCAGTGTTTAACAAAGTCCCAACATCTGGGTCATGAGCTGGAGGGCTCTTAGCTACAGCTCCCCTGAGTCTCTGTATCAGCGCACCACCACGAGTGAGAGCCCTGAGCAAATAGCCCTGTCTTCTCTTCTTATACTGTTTCAGATGTCATCAAATATCATCTGAATGACCAGAACTTAAGCTCCTATGATTGGCTCTTGAGTTAGCACCTCCCCTTAGTACCCTGGGAGCTTCACACCCACATAGGCTTATCACCTTATAGGGGTTCAGGCCTGGGGCTTAGTACCTAGTATGACTCAATGAAATACACTGAATTAATCAAAGGAAAGAAAAGCCAAACTCTTCAAGGGCATTAGGTTGAACTGAGTGCTAAGAGCCCATTTTGCTTACCAACACACTCAGTTCCCTATATGTTTGAAAAAATGAGTCTTTTTATTAGAGAAATAGTGTAGTGTTGGGACAGCTAGGTGGCACAGTGAGTAGAGCACCTGCTCTGGAGTCAGGAGTACCTGAGTTCAAATCCAGCATCAGACACCTGACACGCTTACTAGCTGTGTGACCTTGGGCAAGTCATTTAACCCAATTGTCCTGCCTCCCCCCACCCCGCAAAAAAAAATAGCGTAGTATAAATATTCTTTCCGAGTTTCCTGTTTTATTTTTTATTTTGCTTGTACAAAAATGTTTGATTTTACACCATTAAAATTGATTATTATACATTCTGTGATCCTCTCTGTCTCTTGTTTAGTTATAAACTCCACCCTTCTCCATAGATCTGTCAGGTAAAATGTTATGTTCCTCTAATTTGTTCATGATATCACCCTTTATTTCAAAATGATGTGCCATTTTAACATTATCTTGGTATATGGTGTGAGATATTGGTTTATATTTTCTAGTAAACTGCTTCCCAATTTTCCAAGATTTTTTCAAACTGGCTTTTTTTCAAAACCTGCTCCAAAAGCTTGAATATTTGGGTTTCTCAAACGTTGATTGTTGTGATCATTTATTGACTACCGTATATTGTATACCTAATTTACCCACTGATCCAGAACTCTATTTTTTTAGTCAGAACTAGATTGTTTTGATGATTATCACTTTAAAATATAATTTGAAATCTGGTACTCTTAGACCACCTTTCTTCATATTTTTTCCCATTGATCTTTGGTGTTCTTAACACTCCAGATAAATTTTGTTATGATATTTTTTACAGATCAAAAATATAATTATTTGGTAATTTTATTGATATGACACTGAATAAGTAAACCAATTTAGGTCAAATTGTCCTTTTTATTATGTAGGCTTGGCCTAACCATGAGCAATGAATTTTTCTCCACTTGTTTAGATCTGTCTTTATTTGTATGAAAAGTCATTTGTAATTGTGTTTATATACTTCCTGGGTTTATCTTGGTAGGTAGAATCCAAAATATTTTATAATATCCACTGTAATTTTAAATGGAGCTTCTCTCTATCCTTCCTGCTGTATTTTGTTGGTAATATATAGAAAAGTTAATGATTCATGTGGGTTTATTTTATATTTTTCAACTTTGCTAAAGTTGCTAATTGTTTCAACTAGTTTTTAGTTGAATTTCAAGGGTTCTCTAAGTATACCATACTATCATCTACAAAGAGTGATAGTTTTGGTTCCTTATTACCTATTCTTATTCCTTCAATTTCTTTGTTGGGTCTAATTGTTATAGCTAGCATTTCTTTCTTTTTCTTCTTTTATGCTAGACTTTTCAGATTTATTTTGTTATAGCACCTCTATATTATAAGAGTCAAATACAGCATTAGCATATTTCTTCACAGACGAAAGGTTTAGTTGAAGTAACCTTGAATTCATTAAAGAAACAAAAATAAAAATGAAAAAAAGAAATATAAGATTCTATTGTATTGAGTAAATGGGATGTCTACTTTTTCTATGTTTCAGAACAAAACATTCTTAGAACAAAATATTGTGGAATCCTATTTATTTAGTGAAACATAAGTTTTCAAAAACTGGGAGCAAATGATTCAAAAATAAAACAAACTTTCCAACAAAATATGAATCTATGTTTTAAAATATTCACAGAAGTTGCTCATGAAGGGGGAAAGAAAGCCCAATTTGTACTGAACTAGCATTTTTCCTGACTACTGAACACTTCGGTAGGACTTTGTTTGATACATTTTATTTAGGCAAAGAAAAAAAAAATATTTGAATCAACTTTTTCTCCCATATCAGTAAGATTTTTCAGAATAAGAAAGATATTATTTACTTATTTAGTTAGCTTGATTTATTTACTCAGTTTCCCACTCTGTATCTTCTGGGCATTAGGAGGATTTGGTGATTTTGAGCCCCACAAATTGTGATGTTGCATGTGATGACATTCTACCTTACCTGTCTTTGTTCTGAAATAAACCTCAGTGATGAGGATGAATGAGGGTTTGGTTACATTACTAACTGCAAGACTGCTAAAGAAATCATTGGTTTGCCTTAAAAAAACTCCCAGTGGGTTATATCAACTCTCAATAATGATACAGACAAACAATGGTGATGTAATTCCTAACTTCAGTTTTCTAGACAACAGTTTTCTGCATTGCTTACTGATGTGTGTGTATATATGTATGTATGTATGTGTATATATATATATATATATATATATTTGTGTGTGTATGTGTATGTGTATACATATATATACATATATATGTGTGTGTGTTTATATATATATATATATATATATATATATATATATATATATATATATATATATATATTCAAAGGACCTTAAATTATAACTTTTTTTATAATCACTCAAAATTCTGCTGGATTGTGAAATCATCAGCTGGGGCTTTTCATTCAAGGATTTTAATCTTGACCTATCCATGTTCACCTAACATATGAAACCCGTTTTTTTTTCTCGTTTGACCTATTGAAGAATGAGTCATGCCCATTTAAGTTATGTGACTCATTCAGGTCTTCCTATAAGTTCTCCATTATGTTCCATTGAATTTGCCAATGTTTTTTATTTTCTTATTTTCTCACCAATGGGTCAGGATGGTGGTCCATCAATCATACTCACACTATGAAATCAGCCCATTTGATCACATTAAATTCTTTGATTTTCCTTTGTATTTCTTCATCTGCTCTATTGAGGCTGGCTCAAGCCTTCTATATAGTATGCTCTTTCTCTTTGAATGGTTTTCAATTTCAATTATTTGGATATTATAGCATTCCATATGTAACAAGGCAAATGAAAATAAGCCCAGTCCACATGAGCTTGCATGTGTTATCTAGGTCAAGTCATTAAGCCTCTCTGAACATTAAGGACCTCATCTTGAGAATGAGGGTAAAGACTAGATGACCTCTGAGGATTCTTCTGGCTCTAGACCTTTTATCTTATGAGACAGATCAGGGAAGTTGAAAGTCAAACCAAATATACATCATGGTGGAATGCCAACATTGAACTCTAATTAGACTGAGCTGCCTGGGCCCAGACAAGATCAAGCAGAAAGATACTCAAAAAGTATATGTAACTAAAACGCATCGAGGCCTAGTCAAAGGTACTATTTCATGAAACATCTGAATAAACTTTTAAGATTTCCATCATGTTAATTTTGTCACTTGTGCAAATGGAATTTTAAAGTTTTTTTTAATGTTTACTTATAATGATAAACAGTAGTATTTCATGACACAAAACTTTATACCCTAAAATGATTGATCTTACAGTGGTTATAAGAGTGAATATTGGTGGGGGGGGAGCCTGCAGCTGTTATTGGAGTAATGCACCTTGGAAGGATAAGATTACATTTGCAAAATAGGAGGAAAAAGGAAAAATAAACATATATGTATTATATTTATAAAGAGAGACAGAGAGAGACAGAGAGAAAGTGAGACAGAGAAAGGGATGGAGGGAGGGAGGAAGAAAGGAAGGAAGTTAGGGAGTAAGGAAAGAAAGAAGGAAAGAAAAGGAGGGGAAAGAGAATGAAAGGGAAAAAAGAAAATGAAAGGAAAGAAAAAAGAGATGGCAGAAGGAGGGAGAGAGGAAGGAAGGAAAGAAAGAAAAAAGGAAGGAAGGAAGGAAGGAAGGAAAAGTAAGAAAGGAGAGAAAAAGAGAGGGAAGGAAAGAGAAAAGCAGAAAGTAGAAAAATCTTAAACAAGGGCACAGGCACATATACTCACACATACACTCTCTGCCTACCTACGTACCTCCTCCCTTCTCTCTCTCTCTCTCTCTCTCTCTCTCTCTCTCTCTCTCTCTCTCTCTCTCTCTCCTCTCTCTCTCTCTCTCTCTCTCTCTCTCTCTCTGTCTCTCTCTCCCTCCCTCCCTCCCTCTCTCTCTCTCTCTCTCCCTCCCTCTCTCCCTCTTTCTCTCCCTCTCCATTTCCCTCTCCCTCTCTCCCTCCACCCCCCCCCCCACAAACACACACACACCCTCAATAAATCTAAGGACAGTTTGCTTTCCCCAAGCTTGGGCTGACTGTCAAAAGAAAAGCAAAAGCATTGAAATTGAAGCAGTCCTCTGAGATTCCTACTGAATGGCCCCAAGTGTGCTCCCAGCTGCAATATCTGAGTAAGGGATTGGTGCCAGGCCAATCCTCAAATACCTTGTAGACTATATATTTCTCTTGATAGGCTCAAATATATTTTATTATGCCTCCAAGAAAATGAGTGTCCTACCATATTATTTTCTTAAAATTGCTAAGGTACACTATTTCGGTAGTATTCTGGGTTATACCAAATTTGGAGTTAGAAGTGGCTTTTAAAGTCAAGACCACATAGTGTAGAGTCTGTAAGAAGTAGAATCAGGGAGACCTGGGGCTTAATTCCTCCTTCTGTGCTTTTTAGCCATGTACTATAGGCAAGTCAATGAATCTCCCTGGACCACAGTTTCCTTTTCTGTAAAATATGGATAGTATCATCTACCTCACAAGACCGTTAGGAGGCACAAATAAAATAAATAGTCATTTTCAAGCCTTAAAATAAATATAGGAAAAGAGAACAATCATTAAGCATATACTGTTTTCCAAAGACTGCTAAATGCATTGCAAATAGTATTTCATTTGGTCCTCACAACAACCCTAGGCAATGGGTACTGTTACGACCCTCAATTAATAGCAGAGGAAATAGGCACCGGGAAGTCAAGTGACTTGGCCAGCATCACATAGCTCATAAGCATATAAACTTGGATTTGAACTCAGATCTTCCTGACTCCAGGCATAGAGCTTTATTAACTGTAGCACCGATAGCTGCCTCTTTATAAATATTGGTTCCCAAAGTGCACAATACCAGCCCGGGGGTACTGGAATGATCAGGGGTGAGGTGATGGTAGTAGCCTCAGATGCAATTGGGGGGCATTGAATAAAAATAAGGGGACTGTGGAACCATAAGGAAAGAAGAGAAGAAAATTTTGAAAAACCATTTGTACATGTTTCACCTGTTGTATAACAGAGTTAAAGTTGCAGTGATTACATTATTTTCCAAATAAATATATAAACATACAAAATACAATTTATAACTGATCACTGGTCAAGCCTGCTGACAGATCTTAATAAACAAGTGTTGGCAGGAGAGTGTGTAGCACATTGTTGTGAAGGGCAGCATGCATCGGCAGTAATATGTGTCTGTAATGACTTGTTTACGATACAGTATGATATGGTTATATGATGCAATACTGCATTATCAAAATTTCACTGCAGGAAAAATACAAAATTGCAAAAAGTTATTAAATTTATGATGCATCATTATATATATTATATATATATATAATATATAATATATATGTATATATATATATAATGATACAAATAAAAAATTTTTAAAGGGTTAAAGCAAGTAGATTTCCAAGAGGGCACTGAGTAATTTTTTTTTTAAAAGGGGTAGTCCAAATAAGTTTGGGAACCTCTGCAAAAGTATCTTCTTACCTCAATCAACTTCTCCACACTGCCAAAAAATGATTTTGCTACAGTTCATGTCTGACCATGTCACAGAATTAGAATCAACAAGTCACTAAGTTGAGAGTTAGAAGGGCCATCAGCAGCCTTCTAGGTGAAAGTATGCCATGTAATTACATACCAGATGCATGGACACCCAATCCCTGATGGGAGAGCTCCAAGAAGTGAAAACTGCAACATCTAGACCTAGAGGAAGCCCTTCCCATTTGGAAGAGTGCAGACTTTAGGGAGACTTTGGTGCATTTCAAGGTTTTCTTTAGTTTTCACCAAATCAAGGCTAAAATTTCCTCTTTACAACTTTTATTGCTGCTGCTTCTGCTCTATGGTGACTAACAAAACAAATTTAATCTACTCACCTACCTTCTAGTACTTCGAATACTTTAAGACAGATAGCACGGCCTGTTTGAGTCTCCTCTAACTAAACATAGCTAATCATTTTCAATGAATCTTTTTTCTTTTTAATATCTTTGTTTTTATTAATCTACTTTCATTTGACATCTGCCTTAAATTCCAAATAGATCCCTTCCCTACTCAGAAAGATTGCCCTGGAAACAAAGAATAAAAAAGAAAGAGAACAAAGGCAAGTCTGCTTTAAGCATCCAAAGAACTGAGCCTGACAGGCTGTTCAATGTTTGGTAGCCATATTGCCCCAACTCCACTTTTATTTTATTTTATATAATTTTTTTCTTATTAATTTAATATTTTTAGTTTTAACATTGATTTCCTCTAGATTTTGAGTTACAAATTTTCTCCCCATTTCTACCCTCTTCCCCACCCCAAGATAGCATATATTCTAATTGCCCCTTTCCCCAGTTTGGCCTCCCTTCTATCACCCCCACTCCCCATCATTATCACCTTTCCCCTTACTTTCTTGTAGGGCAAGATAAATTTCTATATCCCATTGCCTGTTTATCTTATTTTCCAGTTGCATGTAAAAACAACTTTTCATAAACATTTGTTTTTTTAGAACTTTGAGTTCTAAATTCTCTCACTTCTTCCCTCCCTACCCATCCTCTTTGAGAAGGCAAGCAATTCAACATAGGCCATACATGTACCGTTATGCAAAACACTTTCATAATAGTCATATTGCAAAAGACTAACTATATTTTCCTCCAACCTATCCTGTCCCCCTTTAGTCAATTTTCTCCCTTGACCCTGTTCCTTTTCAAAAGTGTTTGCTTTTGACTACCTCTTCCTTCAATCTTCCCTCCCTTCTGTCATCACCCTCCTCTTACCGCCTTCCCCCCTACTTTCCTATAGGGTAAGATACCCAATTGAGAGTGTACGTTATTCCCTCCTTAAGTCAAATCCAATGAGAGCAAGATTCACTCACTCCCTTTCGCATGCCACCTCTTCCCTTCCATTATAATTACTTTTTCTTGCCACTTTTATGTGAGATAATTTACCCCATTTTATCTCTCTGTTTATCCTTCTCCCAATACATTCCTCTCTCACCTATTAATTTTATATTTTTAGATATCATCCCTTAAAATTCGACTCACCCTGTGCTAGCTGTCTACATATATGTCTTCCCTTCAGCTATCCTAATACTGAGAAAGGTCTCATGAGTTACAAATATCATCTTTCCATTTTGGAATGTAAGCAAAACAGTTAAACTTTAGTAAGTCCCTTATGATTTCTCTTTCTTGTTTAAATTTCATACTTCTCTTGATTCTTGTATTTGAAATTTTCTATTCAGTTCTGGTCTTTTCATTGAGAATGCTTGAAAGTCCTCTTTTATTGAAAGTCCACATTTTGCCCTGAAGTATTATATTCAGTTTTGCTGGTAGGTGATTCTTGGTTTTAATCCTAGGTCCTTTGACCTCTGGAATATTATATTCCAAGCCCTTCAATCCATAAGTGTAGAAGCTGCTAGATTTTGTGTTATCTTGGCTGTGTTTCCACAATACTAGAATTGTTTCTTTCTGGCTGCTTGCAGTATTTTCTCCTTGATCTCGGAGCTCTGGAATTTGGTGAAAATATTCCTAGGAGTTTTTTTTTTCTTTTGGGGATCTCTTCCAACAGATGATTGGTGGATTCTTCTAATTTCTACTTTACCCTCTGGTTCTAGAATATCAGGGCAGTTTTCCTTGATAATTTCTTGAAAGGTGATGTCTAGGCTCTTATTTTTGTTCATGGCTTTCAGGTAGTCCAATAATTTTTAAATTAGCTCTCTTGGATCTATTCTCCAAGTCAGTGGATTTTCCAGTGAGATATTTCACGTTGCCTTCCATTTTTTTCATTCTTTCGGTTCTGTTTTATAATATCTTGATGTCTCATAAAGTCACTAGCTTCCGCTTGCTCCAATCTAATTTTTAAGGTGTATTTTCTTCTGGAGTCTTTTGGACCTCCTTTTCCATTTGGCTAATTCTGTCTTTCACAAGACATTCTTCTTGTTGGCTTTTTGGAGCTCCTTTCCCATTTGGGTTAGTCTATTTTTAAGGTGTTATCTTCTTCAGTATTTCTGGGTCATCTTTACCAAGTCATTGATTTATTTTTTCATGATTTTCTTGCTGCTGTTTTCAAAGCTACTTCTAAGCCACAGCTAGCTCTGCCACACCAATGCTCATCCTCCTCCAAGGACCACTAACCAGGACTGCGACCCAGATCCAACCACAGCAAAGCAAGTGAACATTGCCTCAGCACCATCAAAGCAATCCCTGCACTCCCACTCTGATCAGGCACTTAATTCTGCCCACCCTGTGGGCCTGGATGCAGAAGCAGCCACCTCTGCTGCTGCTATTACTACAGCCACTTCTGCTACACTGCACACTTCTCTCACCCAGATCCAACAGTTTTCCCACTAACCTGCTCCATTTAATTTGGCATTTGTCATTTGAGAAATCTAACACTGCTATAACTCAATAATTCGGTGCCCTGAGGCCTGCTCTGCCCGATGTACTGTGGCCTGTTCTGTCCTGGTGCTGCCTGCACTTGGCTGTGCTCCATTCCCAGCATGGTGCATTAGACCCTTTCCAGTGATTATCCAGGCTGTCTTAGGCAGGAGACTTGTTTCACTCTGTTATTTTGTGGGTTCTGTAGCTCTGCAATTTGTTTAGAGTCTTTTTTTGCAGGTGATTGTAGGGATTTGGGGGAGATCTTAAGCAAGTCACTGTTTTCAAGCTGCCATCTTCTCAATTAGTTTTTACAAGCATATCATAGAGTAAACACTGTATTTGTATCCTGATTGTTTTCCTCTAGAAATTTTCCAGTTTATTAATATCCTTAAGCTATTATTCTGGATATCAAACTTTTGATGAAGTCTGGTGTGGTTAGAGTATAGAAGTATTCTTATTAACATTTTACAGATGAAGAGAATGAGAGACAGAGGGCTAAAGTGATTTCTTCCAAGTCATTCATTCATCTAGGTCATGACACAAGTGGGATTTTATACCATGTATATGAGGTGTTCAAGGAGGACTAATACCTCAGGTGTAAGAGGTTTTTGAGCTCTTTTCAGGGATGTTCTTCCACCTTTGGTGTCTACCTCTCATTCAACTTGTGGGTCCAAGAAGCTGAAAGATGCCCGGTGGCCGTACCCCAGTAAGCTGTCATGGCAGATGGGCTAAACCATTTTGAAGATATCCAACAAACCTCAGGCCCATCAGTGAGTTGGGGGAATGTCTACCCCAAGAATGTGAAGACTTCTCGGTGGAGTGAGAAGATGAGAACAAGTTGTTTCAATGGCCATGAAGGCAACTGAATCAGGAAGTGTGGAATGCTTAGTGCTTGGTCAGGCATTGAAGGTACCATGGTCATTCCCTGTAACCAGGACCATTCCCAGTCATCCTGACTTTTGTTTTGTGACTAGACTTCAATGTCTGTAAAAGAGAGTAAGGCTAACAACTTTGTGCAAATCGATCTCACTGTATGGGCAATCAAAATGGACTCTTAGCACTTAACTCAACCAAGTACCCTTGAAGAGTTTGGCCTTTATTTCCTTGATTGTATTAGGAGTCCTTGATGACCTGCTTGCCTCAAGAGAAAACCTAATTTGCATGGGTTTGAGTGACTTGTTTGTGACAAAAGATGCTTTTAGACCACGTGGATTTAAGTCACATTTTTGGGACAATTTTAGGTCACATGTGAGAGTCGCGTGTGTGACTCATCCTTGACCCTGAAAAAGATATAAAACCAGGGGTTGGCTTTCTAGTTTTGGAGTTCTGACCCACAGCAGGAGTGGCACGTGACTCTGGGCCAGCCATTGTTGAGCTTCCGGCTGAACTCAGATGTTGGTAACTATATATTGTATTTGGTCTGTCTGTTGATGTTTGTAATTTGTTTGTATTTGCTCTGAAGTTCAGGGTGCTGGTTTTTTTCCCTGAACTAAGTGAATGATATTTGTGTGCTGGATTAAAGTAAGATTGTTAACCCCCTGACATTGCTTTCCTTAGTAAAGCAGATCAAAAGAACCTGGGCTTGCTGTGTTCTGTGAGCTGGTTGTTGTTGGTTTTTCACCCCCACAGCAGCTGCTAGCCAGATTGTTGAAACACTCACTTATATCCAATTCATACACAAGTCAATGTATTATGAGGGCAGAGTTTATAATTTCAAAGTGGATCATATATATGTCTAAAAGGTTCAGAACCGCCGGATATAAGTAATTCTCAAAGTAGGAGGCAGAAGAATCAAAGCATATATTTAGGCTCCACAGTAACCAACCCACAAACCAGCATCCCCATTTTGATATTTTGATCAAAAGCTTCCAGGCCCAATAAGTCCACCTCACAAGAGTAACCAGGAGGCCACAGAGAAACATGATGGTATAAAGTAAAATCATATACATGCTTCCCCTCTATGGTAAAAAGATTATCCACTGGCCTCAAGTCCTTGTTCAGCACTCCTCAATCCTCACGTAGGTTAGCTCTGCTACCGGCAGCTCCTGCTTCAGCTTCAGCTGTGGCTGTAGCTGTAGCAGCCTCTGGCTCCAACAGAAGCTGTTTTTAACCATCTGGCTTCTGCGGGGGTATAAGGTATACCAGGGAAAGCACAGGTTCTTTTGATCTGCTGAAGCAAGGTGAAGCAAGGTGAAGGGGCCGACAAGCTTACTCCAATCCAGTTAGTTAGTTCAGGGGAAAAAGCCACACTATTCAAGGGCACTTGCTGACTAAGTGCTAAGGAGCCCATTTTTGGTTACCAACACAGTCAATACATCACCTGTGATGTCATTGGTCCTCTTCAAAAATGAAGGATGAACAATCCCACAACCCAGTTCAAGGAAGGGGTTAAGTACTCTTATCAAAGACAGTGAAGATGGAGATGCTGATTATCTCTCTCCAGATTGCATGTCTGACTCAGCACTAAAAATCCTTTTTTTCTACCATTGCATAGAAACCTTTTCACCTTGGAGACTTACTTTACCCCTGTGTTTCTTCTCACATTAGAAGTACCCTCCAGCCCTTTAGGCTACACTTTCTCAATTGTTGGTATCACCCAGTACCCTCTATTCGAAAGGGATGCCCAGAGCAAATATATCTTTATCTCTTTTCAGGCTGCACTATTTCCATCTCTTCAAGATTTTCTCTACCATGCCTCCTTACCAGGTATCTTGTTGCCTACACACTGTCCCTTGCCACAGTCTTCAGCTTGCTCTTAAATGTTGTCTTTCCTTTGAATGTAAGCTTTATGAGGGCAGAAACTTCCTTTCTACTTCCATCTATATTTCTATTTGCATGAGCATGGGCCCAGCACATGGTAAGTGCTTAATAAATACTAATTGGCTGGCTGATTAACTGATAATGATGATGGTGACAATAATGAAAACAATTGACATTAGGTAACAGTTTAATATTTTGCAAATATTTACATATGATATTATTATGTTAGTTTGATTTATCACAGTCTCACAATTGGAATGGACATCAGACACTATTTGTCTAGCTGGTACCTGAATGGGAATCCCAATTCATCCTTATATACAAGGAAACATAAAGTCTTCGTATGAAGAAAGGTCTCCAGTTAGAAAACTAGGACCTCTAGAGACAAATCATTATATGTTGGAAAATCTCTAATTGTCTGGAAGTTTTCATGACTTCAAATATAAAATTGGTTCAATAGACTAGCTGATTTTATTTTTGTTTTTGAACTTCAAAAAAATCAATATATTTCCATCAAAAATCCTTTGTGTAAAGGTCATATTGGAGGGGATGACGATGATTTTTCAAATAAGGCTATACTACTTTCTGATGAATTACACTGGCTATCATGCAATTCATTAACCTTGGCAACATCGAACATTCCTCACATCTTACTTTTGTAACTGACTTAAAAGCATTTTGTTTTTGCCTACAGGGAATATACTAATTATAGACCAAATCTCATGATTGCCCTTTCTTTACTGGCGGCATCTCCAGTAACAAACTCTACCCCTCCCCTGAGTACTGGGCCTATTTCATCTATCTTAAAACTAGAGTCCAACTCTGGTGCATTTACTGATTCTATCCTGAAGGCAAACCCAAGGGCTATTTGATTTCGTTAACAGGCACAATTACGCAGGGTAAATATCATTTATGGCTGTCAACAGTGACTTTTAGGTCACCAAGAATGTAATTAGAAAGATTAGCTTACTCAGAGATCTCAAGATAACTTACACTCACTTTAAGCAGTTTTAATATATAATCTTTATGTTTCCTAGGAGTTTCTGAATAAGCCTGTATTGTGATAGATGGCTAGGCTTATGGTAAAGAAATATCTTACTCACCGTATGTGTTAGAGTCAACATCATACAATTCCATCAATGAGACAAATGTTCTCATGGATCTGGGAATTCATTCATGTGGGCATTTCCTCAAGAGATACAAATCACAAAACAACCAGGTATGCCTCATATCTGTTCCCTTTCCATGTCCTTCTATAAGTTCCCCACCACGAGCCTTCCCAATGTGCGTAGGTACTTCCTTACATCCTCTTGGTATTGTAGAGGTATCAGTGAAGCATAAGACATCCATTTGTTTTCTCTCTCTCTCTGACCACATGCCCAGGTCATTCTTTTTTCTACATTTCCCTTTTGGAATTCTTTGTCATGTGTTTTAATCATTTCATGCCTAATATACCTTTCCCCGTTGTCCTCTGATTCATTGCCAATATAATAATCATGAAATGATATGATTTTCCCATCATATCACTCAAATGTAACTATATGGAGTCTAGTTACTTGGTGCAAGTTTCTCTTTTAATCTATGTTCTTATTTTCCTTTGTTCCATGTAAGCCTAGGGGAACATACCTCTGATATGTCTGTAATTTTCCTGAGGTCTTAGGTATTGATTATATTAAGTGGTAACTTAGTGTACCAAGATCAACTATGATTACATACTTGAGGCCTTAAAGTTGGATGACCAAAGAAAGTCCCTGATATTCATAGTTCACAATCTTGAGAGATTAAACAGGAAGGTTAACACAATCTCCATGAGTGCATGAGCGTGAGAATGTTATAAGGGAGGACCTAGGAAAGGTCATTCAATTAAAAAAAGCTCTCCTTGCTTCAGGAATTTGACTTCTGGGAACTTTTCCCCAATCCTATTTTTTCCCTTTGTAATCCAACAGAATAAGTCTAATTTTTATAATTAAGGTACCTAATGTTTTTCATATATTGTTCTTATTGTGATTTTAAAATGTTTTAAAATTGAAATATGGTCATTTAACTACAATGATGGTGATAACAGTGATGACCATAGAGAAAGGCAAGGCTTCCTGGAGGGATGAAGTGATGATCCCACCAATTCCTATCCTGTTCAAACTTCATCTGGAGTATTGTGTTCAGTAATCAGAAATTGATTAGCTGGAAAATATAGATGAGGTCAACCAGAAAGATGGAAAGCTTCCAGTTTCTGCCATACTGCTCATCGAAAGAACCGGGCCTCATTATCACAACTCTAGAACTGGAAAGAATTTCATGAGCCATCTAGTACAGTCTTCCTGCCCTCATTTTACAGATGACAAAATTGAAACTGTGAGAGGTGAAGTAATTTTCCAAGATCAGTCACATAGGAAATAAGGGAGACAGGATTCAAAGTTAGATTTTTCTGATTAGAAGTTGAGCATTGCATTATTTTGTCATATTCTATTTTGGGATGTTTATTCTCAAAAAGAGAAGACTCATAAGACACACAAGTTTTGTAGAGTAGCTGAAAGATTGTATTATGGGAAAAGAATTAAACGTATATGTATATATAGTTTTGCTCCATGGGGTATGAATTGATAAAAATATGGGGTCTTCAAAGGAGAAAAATTATGCTTTATATAAGGAAATTAATCTAAAAATCACTGCCATCCAAAATGACAAATACTTCCTTGAAGAATTTTGGATTTTGATTTAGTAGAGGGATTTAAACAAGTCTAGATCACTGCTTTTCAAGTATATTGTAAGTGAGGATCCCTTTATTTTCAGGTATAGATTAATATCTATGCTAGCTTAAATACCTTTGAATTTTAAAATTTTGGAAATTGATTTTCAAATAAATCAAATTTACATTTAATCCCATTTTCTACTCAGATACATGAGGCTTCATCTCTTTCACTTTGCTTCATCTGGCAATGATTTCTCTCTGACACTTGCATGTGATACGCCAGTCTAAAACTTTCATAATGCTGTTTTTTTTCTCTCTTTGCCTTTCTGGCACTGCTTGGCAACCATATCACAAAAGGGAAACAGGGCTAGTCCTCTATTCTCTCTGAGTTTCACTTTCCTTCTATGTAAAAAATGAATTCATAAATCAATGAAAGTGAACACATTACTCACCTGATACTGTCAGCTGCTAACTATTCAAATGTCAATGTGAGACAGTTCCTTTCCTCTAGGAACTTACATTCTATCAGAGAGGTTCATCAAATAAAGGAAAAAGTGTATGCTAGAAGGGAGTTTTATTTTAGTGAGTCCCAGGGATTGCAGGGCCACTTAATTGCTATAACTTTTCCAGTAGTGATATACCATTGCAGTGATAAATGTTCCCAGTATAAAAGCAAGAGGTGGAAGTATGTGAGGTAGAAGAGAAAACCCACAGAGGATCAGGGCAGATGGCATGATGAATCCACAGGTGGGCCTGGATTTCCAGGTTGGAAAAATGTAAAGCACAGTCAGGGGGAATCTAAATGTAGTGTGTAAGGTGAGCTTTTTCTCCTCAACCTATCACCCTGTCCAGATCAGCTCAAGGGAAGTCTATCCAAACTAAGTCTATTATAATAGCAATTTGGATTATAATCAAATGATATACCTATAATAGTCACCTCAAAGGGATGTTGTTACAGTCAAATTAAATAATGTTTATAGAGTGTTCCATCAGCCTAAAATGTGCAATGTAAATTGAAAGATGAAGTTGAAGAAAAAAATCTGAGCCCTGAAAAAAAACCGCCTGCGTAAATATCACATTTAACTGCTATATCTCCTCATCAAAAAGTCATCTAGATTTCCCCATCGGGGTGTCTTAAACTTTTTCTGCTTCTGACCCATTCAATGATTCTTAAATTACAGGTTAGGACCCCACATAGGGTCCTGACCCACAGTTGAAGAAAGATGACTGCTGTTGATGGGCAATTCACTACCTCCCAAGGCATCCCATCCCCCTTGAGAGCAGCTACAATTTTTGAGCATTTATTTCCATTAAACCGAAATCTGCCTCTCTTCAATTCCCACCTGTTCCTCCTACTTCTGCCCTCTGGAGCCAAGCAACACAAATTTAATCCCCCTATCTGTATAATATGACTTCAAATACTTAAAGGTAGCTATTATATCACCTTAAACATTCTTTTCCTCAGGTCAAACATCTGTAATTCTTTCAACTGTTCCTTAAAGGCTTCTAGCCCCCTCATTACCATAGCATGGCAGTCATAAATATATTAATCTCTTTCCCAACTTATGGTACCAGAGGTACTAGTCCCTATTAGTATTGCCTGTCCTAAAAATGTGCATCCATATTTGGACATAATCTTTGCAAGGCAGAAAAATGTGAACCGATTACCTGTGTCCTTCTAGAAAACGTTTCTCTCAATCCTAAAAATACATGAAATAATTTGTCTGCCATCATACATTTTTAATTCACTTCCATGGCTTACAGTCCACTAGAGTGAGAACATCTTTTTTTTTTCCCAAGTGAATCATGGTATAGCCATACCCCACCTAACTCCCATTCAGCATTTTTACAGCTGATTCATTGAAACCAAGGATAAAACTTTATATTTATGCTTATTGGAATTCATCTTTAAAAAGAATAGTTCATCTTTCTAGACTTTCAGATACTTTTGCATCCCAGCTCTGACATCAGGTGAGTTATGTATCCCTTCTAGCTTCATCACATATGTGATTATTGTAAGCATGAAATAATCTAAATCATTTCAAAAGGGCTAAAATAATCCAATGATAGGGAGAGAGCTTTAAGTCACTCATGTTACCAACCAGTGGCCTCTGCTGGCCAAAGGCCACACCCTCAACTCATTTCCCTACTCCCATCCCCAACGGTCACCAGAGAGGAGCTGGAATAATTATCTACACAGTTCAGTTCAACCCAGACGCAAATCTAGGCCAGCTTCCTCTGCAATACCTCTTGGAGAGTATGAGCTTCAGTGTTCACGTATCCTGAGGTCTTTTCAGGGCTGGTGATCCACCTTTGGTGTCCATCTTTCCCCGAACTCTCAACTGGGGCTCCAAGAAGTCGTAGCATGCACAGCAGCCACATAACTAGTAAAACTATCTTGGCAGATGGGCCAAAGTCAATTAAGGGTAACTAACAGACTACAAACCCATAGGTGAATTAGGGGGATATCTACCTCAAACATGTGATGACTTCTCTGGCAGAATGGGAGGATGAGAACAATTCGGTACTATGTCAATGAAGGCAGCTGAAGCAGGCACTGTAGAATTCTTAGAGCTTGGTCAGACATTGGAGATGCCAAAGTCATCCACTGCATGCCAAGTCTTCATTGGTTGTCTTGACTTTTGTCTTGCTTCTGGATTTTGATGACTCTGGAAGGACAGAGTGAGTCTGATGACTTTGTGCAACTCTATTTCACTTGACTCCACTTCACACGCAAGTCAAAACATCTCTTTGTTATATTATTGGTCCTCTTTGAAAAGAAAGGATGAACAACACCAACCACTTAATTTTCAATATGGTTTCTCCTTTTTTCTTTATTATTATACTATTCACTAATTGCTATTAAATAATTACTGCCAATTCCCTCATTCTCTTTGCCTTTATCCCATTTATTTCCTATTCCAACCTTTCCCACACCTTCCATTCTGCACTCTGGTATTCCTATGCCATAGTGAACAAAATTTTCTACGTCTTGGAACTCCTTGCCTCTACCTTCCCATTTATTAACTCTTACAGACACCTGGGCCTCTTTTGATGACACCTGATTCACAGCAATCCTTTTCAGTATTGGCCATACAAACTTTCCAAGCCTTGATACACTAGTCCTGGAAGGGGAATTGGAATACAGCTTTCTCCCTACAGTCATTTCCAGACAATCTCCTTCATTAAACAAAATTTTTCTCTATTGAGTTGTACTCAATGAAACTTTTCCATCTAATCAAAATTTTGATAATTATAGTTGACTTCTAACTCATTCTCCCTCTTTTCATTTTTCATCCCAATCTCAGCAAATATACAAAATCACATTTCCACATACAAAAAGTAATAAAAAGATAGCACATGAAACTTTTAATGTCTATTTGATAGAACTTGTATTTTAAATTTTTAAAGTAAATTTGAACCATTAATTTCAAAACCGTATTCAAACTTGTCTGTGCTTCCTCCTTAATTTATTCTGTGTTTTCTGTCTTTGTTCATAAAAAAAGTTTTAATTATTGCCTTTTTTTGTTATTTTATTTGTCACCATCGCTGTCCTCCATCCTTCCTCTCCACCTCCCCCAATTAAGAACAAAGGCAAAAAACACATAAGAAGTAAACATATTCAAATAAAGCCAGTCACTAGATCAGTCATGTTTGGAGTATATGTCCTTTTACTCCTTGAGCCCATCACCTTTCTGGCAGGAGGTCTGGCACACGTTTCATCTCCTTGATTGCTGGGATCAGAATTTCTGCACGTACCAAAGTTGTTTTTTTCTTCTTATTCATAATATTGTCATTGTATAAATTTTTTACCTTGGTCTTGCTTCTTCACTAGACATCAGTTCATACTGAAGTCTTTATTGCTTGATAATTGGAGTATTTTTTCTTTGATTTGAGCTTCAAGTGAAAGTTCAACATTTGAGCTGTACCATTCTGCATTTTCCTGTTTTTTTCCCTATTTTTGTTTAGTTTTTATTTATCCCAGAGGGATTCACAATTTTTATTATTTCAATTTCATGTTCTGATTTGAATAGATCTGAACAGTTATCGCTTATGATTTTTTGAACATAGTGACCAGGCCTTTTTTTTAATTATGATTATCATGAACTCCAAAGATATCTAAATGATCTCTCCTTGACTTGTTTAGAACATTCTTAAAAATTGGGGATACCTTAAACTTCCTTCTTTATTTGATTCCTTCTAATATTTCTTGATATCTCATGGATTCATTAACATCTATTTGGTCTATTTTAACTTTCAAGGACTCATTCCCTTCCACAAGGTTTGACACTCCAGTCACTTCCAGTACTTTCCTCAAAAACATTTATTTCTTTAAAAAAAGAACTTTGCCTCCTTTTGCTCTCTGTATTCATGTAACATTGGTGAAAAATCCATCTTTTTAACTTGAGTTTCTGCTTATGCTATTTAAGAAGTTGCTATCTCCTCTTGGGTGGATCGTTTTTTTTTTGTTTGTTTGTTTTGTTTTTTGTTTTTTTTTTAGATCTGCAAGAAATTCTTGGAGATCATTTTCTTCAGTTGTTTGTTTTTTTTTTTTAATTTTCTGTGGTTACTGAATTGAAGCTTTGCATCCAGTCAAGGGAACAACTCCCTTTCGTCTACTTTGCTCCTGGATTACTTATGTCCTTGCAGTGACATCAGTGTCTTAGAGTTCTCTTTTCTTCCCCTGATCCCTTATCTTTCATTTCATCGACTCTAGTCCTGTAACAGTTACCTATGTGTACATTTTTTTTCAAGCAGTAACAACAAGCCTACTTATCAGATCTTTTTATGGTCGTTTGTCTACTACAAATGCTTGTTGTCTAGACCCTGGGAACTGAATTAACTGGGGAAGCCAGGTGCTATGTCATTATTCCTCCCCTCCTATTCTGCATTTCCAGTCCTTTTGGATCTATTTTTATCTAAATTTCCCTGTATAAAAATCATGCTTCTTGTTGGAGAAAACAAGATCAAATGAAGACTTCAATAGTTCCAGTTTCTCCTTTAGAGACATTGTCAATAACTTACCCACTTCCTGCATTTTGTTCATCCTTTTAATATACATATGTATGTACTCACTGTATAGTTCCTCCATTTTGTTTTGTTTTATAACTATAGTTCACATAATCTAATTCTGAGATTTAATAAGGAATTGCATAATATCCTTAGGAGCTACCCTGCAAGGTTACTTCGAGGTGCCATGGAGAATATGTAAGTCATTTTGAAAATATTAGTACACTATATAAATGTCAGTTGTCATTATTAATTATTAATATTACTATTATTAATATAACCAGTAGTAACCACTATGTCCTTTTTCTGGTCTTCATTCCTCAGTATTTGCCCTTTATTACTTGCTTCTCCAGTTTGAGGCCATCCTTTTACATGAGATAGTCCTTGAAATAAAATCTATTGATATCACTCCTCCATGACCTTATATTTATTTTGAATATACTCCTTTATGCACATGTGCCCCTCCCCCCACCAGCAGACTAAATTACATTGTTGGCACATAATAAATGATTTTCAATTGATTGGTTGTTTTTGCTTCTCCAGTTTAATTTAAAAAATATTTCTATAGTATATCCTCATTCTGTTAAAATGAATTAATAACATAATTAGCCATTTTCCCAGAATCATTGAGTTTCCTATGCATCCACTTCTCTCCTATGATGGGACTCACTTTTGTTATTGATTTGAATTCAGATGTTTTCAATTTTTAAGAATTTTATTCCTAAATATCTCCTCTTAACTGACATCATTTCTCCTGTAGAGGCGTAGGGGACCAGGGGGTCCAATACTTTTGCTGAATTATTTAGAGCTCACAGTCTCTGTATGAGGTATATCAAAACCTGTCCAGTCAGTCAGACTCGCACTTCCACTCATAAACTCTATTTACAAGTATTTGCTTTCTCCTAAGTTTTTCATAATTTCTATTCTCAGCAATCAGTTCCTCTTGCATCAGTAACAGGAATAGAGGAGGGGGGAGAGGACTAGCTGAATTATCCAACTAGCTGGATGCCCTTTCAATAACTAGGTCTACTCATGGACTGTGTTTGTCCTTCATCTTCGAAAAAGACCATGGCATCAGGGAAATGATGACATGACTTGCAGTTGACTTTGATTTGAGTGAGGGAGGGCTGTGCAAGGTCACCAGCCTCACTTTCTCCTCCAGAGCCATCTGGATCCAGTGACCATTCATTCATCAGTATGACTGGGGATGACCCAGGATGCAATGGAGGACCCTGGTGCTTTTAGGCTGAGGCCTTTTCATGTACTCAGAGTGAGGTAATGCCCACTCAGTGAATAGGTCTATTTAAGAAGTGAGTCAAGAAATGGCCCCTTTAATTAGAAAAAAAAAAGATTTTAAAAAATCAAACTGGGAGGGGAAAGACCCTCAGGGTTGCTGTTCCAAAGGGAAACAGGTACCACTGACATTCACTCCAAGGCAGAAGGCCCTAAATTACAGTTGGATAACTCAGCTCATCCTCTCCCTCTCCCTCCCTCACCCTCTCCTTCTCCTGTTCCTCTCCAAAGGAAGGTAAATTTTGATTGCCAGAAGCTGCCCACTTAACTTCCGGTTTACTAGCTAGATTTCTTTCTTCTCTTTCTTTTCTTTTCTTTTCCTTTCTTTTTTTTTTCTTTTCTTTTCTTTCCTTTTCTCTTCTCTTCTTTTTTTCTTTTCTTTTCTTTTCTCTTCTCTTCTTTTTTTTTCTTTTCTTTTCTTTTTCTTTTCTTTTTTCTTTCACTAAATTTTAAGCCCAATAGGTCCCTGCCCAACCTCCACTTAATGGCTGTATTTTGGGCCCTCCTGGCTTTGAGTGAATGTCAATGGTAACTGTTTCTCCTTGGAAGAGCAACCCTGAGGATCTTCCCCTCCAAGCTTGATTTTTTTTTCTAATTAAAGGGGCCATGCCTTGACTCAGTTCTTAAAGAGGCTTATGAACTGAATGGGCATAACCTCACTCTGAGTACATAAAAAGGCCTTAGCCTAAAAGCACCAGAGTCTCCCATTGCATCCTGGGTCATCTCCAGTCATCATGTTGAATATCAGTTCACTGGATCTAGATGTCTCTGGAGGAGAAAGTGAGACTGGTGACCTTGCGCAGCCCTTCCTCACTCAAATCAAAGTCAACTGCAAGTCATGTCAACATTTTCCTGTTGTGGTGGTCCTCTTCAAAAACAGGACAAAGACACAAGAGTTATAGAAGAGTGGTTGCACTCATTTTTTCTTTCCCCACTTGAAGAACCAAATTATCATTATGTCAAGTAAATAATTTAACAACGACTCATTTCTTTGTGGACACATACACACACACACACACACACACTAGTGCAAGAGAAAGACCGAGAAACAAAGAAATCTAAAATGGAACTTCTCTTTAGGTTTGAATTTACTTATACGGGAAAAATTAGGATGTTAATAGCTAATGTACCTCACAAGGCTATTCTGAAAATCAATGAGATATGATCATAAAATATTATGTAAATATCAAGTATCATAATAAATCCTTTCCCTCTTGATATTGTATATTTTTTTCTGTGTATGAGTTCAATCTTTTCAAGTTCCTTGAGATTAGAAATTATTTCGTTGTTGTCTTTATACACCTAGAAACTAGTATAATGACTGACACACTTTAATTGCTTAATGCTTTTTGAGTGAAAGAAAGAACGAGTGGTTTAGTTTTTCTGGGACCCAGTTTTAATCAGTAAGATGGGGCCTCCAGGCTAGATGATTTTTAGATTTCCTGTTAGATATAATCTCTATGATCAGAATAATATAATATAAATAGTAACATTAGAAATGCTTAAGAGACAAATAAATTACCATGAGATCATCAATAGAGGGAGAAGTTACCTTGAGCAAAAGAGAGCAGGAAAGATGTGGAGCTGTTTCATTCAGGTTTGGAAGAAAAGATGGTGAATAGAACAGTGGCTGAAAAAGCCTTTAGAGGGGTAATGGGTTTAAATGAAAGAGAGGAGGGAGAAAGGGGAGAGACATAAAGGAAGCAAAGGGAGAGACAGAAACAAAACTGAAGACTGAGCTGGAGTCATGGGCCAGCTCCCTTTGAGCAGAGAGGGCTTTCATGCTTTTCTAAAGGATGGAACTCCAGTAACAACTTCCATTGCTGAAGGACAAAAGAATTGTGCACAGATTTATGAGCAGAATTCAGGGACACTTGTCTCCATTGTGTGTCAAAGAGCACATTCCTCGTGGGTTGAAGGCCCAGCACCTGGGAAGCTGTGCCAGCTGAAACAGAGCCTCAGCATGATCAGTCAGCCTCTGGGAACACCAAGAAGGCAGCTGCCCTTCTTAGAATAGGTGAAGACAACACCAGATGGGCAGAAGGGTGCCGACTGCCTGCTGTTCTTAGAGCTGCCACCACTGAGCTGGTCAAGAGACATTCAAGGATACACAGTCAAAAATGAGAAGAGTAGAACTCAGTGGGGAGATAGATCATGCTGTGGTATACTGCAAATATATTTACACACAAATATTTATGCAGAAATGCATACATATCATATACATGTATTCACACACATGTGTGCCAGTCATTGTATAAATGCTACCTACTACATGTATATATGTGCCTATATACAGGTAGGTTCATGCATCAACCTAAACACATTCACATAATATGCAGATATCTATTGCATGCATGCATGTTTATGCATGTGTATGTATGTACACAAAGATAGATAGATAGTGAATATTCACATGTCTTTTTGCTACACATGCCTGTGTACACATGGATATACTCACAGATGGTTGGTTGTTGTCTTTTGTTCTCAAAGAGGACTAAAATGACATCACTATGCTAGAGTCAAGTTTGAGTGTGTCCAGTTGTGGTTGATCAGACTAATACAATCTGGGAATGTTCTACCACAGGTTGGGCACAAATAGTCCATGCAAACTTTTGGGATAGATTCTCTAAATTTGTGCATCTTGTCTTTCTTTTGAGTTGTTTCACTTGTGCTTTACTAATAGAGCATAGCATGTTCTCTGATGTAGGTATGCCATGCTGAGTGGTCCTGTTCCATTGTCTCGCATGTCATACAACACAACACACATACACACATATAAATATATATGTCTATATACAGATATACATATATGTATATATATATAAATGTATGCATCTGTTTATATGCGTATATATACACAGAGACATATATACACATATATGTAATACATAATTGTAATCACATATATACATGCAGGTATTATGTGTGTTAGCACAAATTAGAGGGTTACAATCTGGATTTGTCGTTGTATGCTTATAGTTAACTCTTGAATGAAGGAAGCACTTCTACCTCTAAATACTGATGAGCACAATTTTGTCACGGAATCAAGGTGACCCAACTTCTGGCCTTGCATAATTGGGACTTACTTCTCCAATAGCTTCTATGACTATTTTCCAACAAGAAACTTCCATTACCATCAAGACAATCTTCCTAAGGTAGCCTGTAATTACTAAGCTTATTCTGATGCTCCCATGCTTCGAATACAACCCAAACCCATTTATTGACCAGCAAGTCAAATCAAGTTAACAAGTGTTTAATAAATATTGACCACGTGCCAAACAATATCCTCTACAAAGGAATAGGGGAAAATCAATATCTGCCATAAAATGGCTCATATTCTAGTGGAGACTACTGCAAAATAACTATTATGGATAAACAAGATAGATATGGGGTAAATTGGAGATAATCTCTGAGGGAAGGCATAGAAATTAGGGAAAACATGGAAAGACATCTTACAGAAGGTCAGGTATTGGCTGAGGCTTGAAGGAAGCCAGGGATGCCAGGAGGCAGAGATGAGAAGAGAGGGAGTTCCAGGCACAAGGGACAGAATGAAAAGTCAGTTAGGAGAAGAGACAGAATGTCTCTCAAGAAACAGCAAGGAAGCCAGGGTCTCTGAGTATCTCGTGGGACTCGACAACTGGAAAGCTAGAAAGAGGACCAGATTGGGAACTAAATGAAGCCAGATAAACCACTTAACTTCTCCATGGCTCAGTTCTTTCATCTATTTAAAAAAAACGTGCTTGAACTTGATAATGTTCTCTAAGGACCTAAGAGCAGCTAGGTGGTATAATGGATTGAATATCAGGCCTGGAGTCAGGAAGACCTGAGTTCAAATCCAGCCTCAGACACTTACTGTTTGACCCTGGACAAGTCACTTCACCCTGTTTGCCTCAGTTTCCTCATCTGTCAATGAGCTCGAGAGGAAAATGTCAAACTGCTCCAGTATCTTTGCCAAGAAAACCTCAAATGGAGTCACAAAGAGCCAGGCACGATTGAAATGACTGAATAAAGATAGTAAGATCCTATGTCTATGACCTTTTTGTTAAATTTTGGATTTATTGAAACCCAAATTATGTATTGCCCCTTTCGAATAAGAAGTTTCCAGAAAGGACATCTTATTGCTTGAAAATGTAAATTTTGTGCGAACTCAGAGAAAAGCAGATTGAGGAGTACTGGATTTTGCTGTGATCATCTGAGGCAACAGCATTCCCTTGGGGAGAAAAACTCAGAGATTACCTGAGAGTAAAAGACTCACAGGCAAAAAGAGCCACTGATATCTCCTCAGGGCTTTTGGCTGCCATCTTGGAATAACCCTCTGTCTTTGCAGCCTTCTCTCCCTGATACATTCTTCCACCTCTGTGGCCCCTTATCTCATGAATGGGTTTTTCCCAGAACCTTCATTCTGAGAGAAGGCCCAGGATGGCCATTCTTCTCCTCATTTTGCCCCCTTCTTTCCTCCCTCACTTTGTAGCTTTCCCTTATGTATTTTCTTTCCCCTTTTAGAGAGTCAGCTCTTTGAGGGAAGAAGATTTTTTTTTCTCTTGGTTTGTGTTTGTGTACTCTTAGAACTTAGAACACTTAAAATAAAGCTTGGAACACAGTAAGTACATAATAGATGCCTCTTGGTTTGCTGACTTGATATGTAAGGGGAGGGGGTAGAATTGTTTCCCAACAACTTTTGAATGACTTTTTCTAGGAATTTTACATTTTATTGCTGGGAAACTCTGAGACACAGAACTAGTTAGAGAGCAGGAAACTATTGTATATTAGCTTTTTTGTGTCATATTGACAAAAACGGTGGAATTAGGGTTTCTCGATCTCCTTTAAAGAGGTGCCTACAAATGAAGACAGTCAAATTCGAGGCTTTAGAGTGAGATTAACAGCCAGAACAGACATTTAGGAGTCAATGACTGAAGGAGGTGAGCAAAGCAGAGGAAAACCAGAGGAGTTGATGAAAAAAAGTCGGTGAAGGATATCCTTGTGACCTAAACTCAGGTAGATTGGTGGGTATATTGCTGGGCCTGGAATCAGGAAGATCTGAGTTCAAATCCAACCTTATATATTTATTAGCTATGGGATCCTGAGCGAGTTATATAAACTCTATTTGCCTCAGTTTCCTCAACTGTCAAATAGGGATAATAATAGCACCTATTTCACAAGGTTGTCATGAGGATCAAACGAGATCTTTGTAAAGCACTAAGCATAATGCCTGATGCACGGTGAGCATTTTTAAATGTGTATTTCCTCGTTTTACACATTCCTTCTCCCCCAAAGCTGAGAAATTACAAGTCAGAAGCCAGAATAGAGAGCAAAGAAACCCATGGAGTGGAGAGACTACCTGCTCTGGGAGGTTGGTGAGGCTCAGACCATTTTACTGGAGGATCTTCAGTTAATGTCAGTTGCTGATCTGATTGGCAGAAAGCTCTGATACTTAATACGCATGAATGCAGGGAAGAAAACTCCTCTGTTCCTGGCAGAATTCTGCCCATGGAGCAAGGAACCTTGCTTCCTAGCACCATCTTAGAACTTTAGAGAAGCAAAATTCTCACAGGCTTGCTGACGTTTCCCTTTACTGCCCTCTATGGATTGAGAGAAGAAAACCTCTCAAAGCCTATAGAAAAAGAATACTTTAATAGTGTTAAAGATCCCAGGATTACAAATAGAAAACATCTTATTCCCTCAGCATGTAGCCAACGGAGTAGGCTTTGGAAATTCTGCCAATTCCAGTCTTAAAGCTACTCTCTATAAGAAGAGTTTAACACTGTTTTGTAGAATGAAAGTAGTAGCAAAATAACAATAACAATAAATAAATCAATGGATAGCTAGGTAGATAGATCCATAGATAGACAGATAGATAGATAGATAGATAGATAGATAGATAGATAGATAGATAGATAGATGGATAGATAATTGCAGGTTCAGGAGAATAGCTTTATTTCCCATGAGCTGGACTGGCTTCTACCATGATCATGCTCTCAAGGAAACCTCATCACCAGGTACCTTGGCATCCTATGAGATTCTATTGGTTTTGGTACTCACACCTTATTAGTATCCCCGGCACACTCTGTCCCATTGAATGGAGTGCTGGGGGGTGCAACATAGAACATCTCCTAAAGCTGTGATTTCTAGAGGACAACCAACTCTTCCTTTCCCACAAGTTGTACTCCTTGGACCCGACTCTATCATACTCTCTCCTATGCTAGTTATCTTATCCTGCCCTACCTCTTGCTTTATCCTCTGTTTATGTGCTGACTTCCCCCATTAGATCGTAATCTCCTTGAAGGCAAGGTGTTTCTTCCTTTTTTTTTCCTTTGTATCTTCATCACTTAATCACAGTGCCTGGCACATAGGAAGTCCTTAATAAATCTTTATTAGCTGACTGAGTGGATCAGAAAACAAACAAAGAGTGATGGGGACATATGGTGATTTTCCCTACAGAGACCTAAGATGACCAGGTCTGTAGTACCTGGAGGCATATGAGTTTTCTCATTCATATGGCTCAGTATTGTTTCAATAAGTGTACAAACAGTTCTCAATCCAGATATAATAATGGAAAGCCAGGTAGAAGGCTAGACTATTATGGTTTGATTATTTTCAATTTTATCTTCTATTGAGTTAAAGTTATGATTATTTTTACCTTATCCTTTTCTAAGTGTCTCACATTTAAGAGCAAATGGCATCATTATGATTCATTCATGTCCATGAAAGTTGCATCACATCTGGGCCTCTGGAGCTACCATGGAAGCAGTAGTTTATTCATCTGTACACAAAAGTTATCTGAGGGATCCTAAGGGTGCATCATAGTCTTATTATCAACAATAAAGGAACCAGCCTAACCTATCATAACAAGTATAAATAGGTGGTGAGTGAGTCAGCCACTGTGGAAGAAAATGAAAGCCTGGGGAGAGCTGTTGGCGCAGGTTTGTCAGTGACATGTCACATCCAAGTTTCATAAGCATATCTTGTAGATGTATTTTTCTTATCTATTCCTGTATTTTTCCATATAGTTATCCTCATTTAGTAACTCCTGGATCTTGCACATATTTGTGGCATGTCTCAGTCATATTAACTATTCCTACCAGTTTCTTGTCATATTGAACCAATCTATGTGTCAAATGATTAATACACATTGCAAGAAGACTATGGAGAAAAAAAATCCAAGGCTTAAAGCACTTCTTCTGCCACTCCACCATTCATTAAGTGACAACTGTATACAGCACATTATGCTAAGTATTAAAGGGGGAAACTAGTGAATACACACTCAGAATACAAGCTCCTTTCTTCCCTTCCTCTCTCCCTTCCTCTTTCCCTCCAACTTTCTCTCCCTCCCTCCCTCTCTTAGCTCTTTATAACCTAGCCCCTTCCTTATACCTTTTTAAGTTTTGTGCATCACTCCCCTCCAAACAGAGTTTAGCCATAGTGTCTTGTTATTCTTTATATAAACAACCCTACAACTTCTTCTTTGCTGTTCCTCATGCTTGTAATGCTCTTCCTTTTCACATCTGTCTCTTAGAATCCCTGGATTTCTTTAAGATTCATCTCAAATATCTTCTGTTGGAGGCCTCGACCAGTCTTCCCTAACCTTGGTCCTATTATAGTTCTGTTTAAAGTTGCCTTGTTTCTACTGTATATGTATCTTGAATAAATTTACATATGTACACATTGTCCCAGACCTACTAAAGTCAGAGACTGCTTTTTTTTTCTAATTTTCATAGCCCAGAGCCTAGCATAGAGCTATCCCTCAGTAAAATGCTTCAATAATTAATTCATTGAATGGTTGTTTGAATGAATGGATGTATGGATGATGTGGAATTGAAGAAGTACGTTTCAGGCTTGGAGGATAACCTCTAAAGAAACTGAATTGAAAAGGCAACATATAAAGGCAATGGCAGATACGGCAATTTGGTTGACACATTGAATATGTGGATGAATCAATGTGAAGTAAAAGTCTAGAAAGTTTAAAAATGCCATATTGTGAAAACCTAGCTCTAAGCTTGTATCCCCACTTCAATATTTAGCACAATCCGCTGTGGTCACTTAATGAATGTTGAGAATATGGATAAATAGGTATTTAAGGCCTTGGATATCTTTTTCCATGGTCTGCTTATAATGAGTATCAATCATGGGGACACAATACCAGAGGGGGAGAGGGAGGAAGAAAAGAAGGAAAGAAGGAAAAAAGAAAGGAGGGAAAGAAGGAAGGAAGGGAGGAAGAAAGGAAAGAAAGAAGGAAGGAAGGGAGGAAGAAAGGAAAGAAGGAAGGAAGGAAGGAAGGGAGGGAAGGAACATATTTATTAGGTGCTTACTGTGTGCAAAGCTTTGATGACACAACCAAAAAGTAAAACTGTCCCTACCATAGGCTTTTGGTAAGGAAAATACTCAAAATCTTACATGAGAAAAAGATAAATTATTACTAGTAATTCATGAAGTCTCAAATGATAAGGAAATATTTAAGACATTTTTAGGACAAAATACTGTAGTTGATTTGTTTTTAGGGACCCAAGAGAGTCATTTAATACACATCTGGATTCTTGAGGTCAAGGTCAGATAATTGCCATTAGTAGTCAATTAAGAGGAAAGTAAGTAGCCATTTATTCATTGACAAAAATCTATCCTGACCTGGCACATGACTTTGCTTATATGAAGATTTTTAGGTCAACATTCATAAGCTAAACATTATTCAAAGTAACAATCTGTGAGAAACAAAGATGATAAAGATAGCTATTCATAAAATAAAATTGGTTGTACAAAAAGAAAAATTTATTTATTGGAGGAAAATGTGTATTCTTAGCTGTAAGATATAATTAAGGAACTTACTATCTGAGTATAGGTGGTGTCACTTAAATTAAAAATAAAAAAAGAAATTCTGCCCGCCAGACTAGGCAGGGAGGAGAACTTTCTCTGAACTCTGACATCTTCCATCTCCAGCAGCTAAGTCTTTTGGTACCAATAAGAGATGAGAATGAGACACAGAAAGGTATTACCTCTTGCCACTGTGTCCTTTAGCTCACAATAAAATAGCTGAAGTCAGCATGCTTTGAAACAGGGTTAATTTTAAAGTAGGGAGGGAAAGTTCCCTTTGCATTACACAAACACTAGAAATTCATGGTGAAATAGCAGGGAGGATTTTGTATGGGATACTGAAGGAATAGCAGCAAAGAGCTACTCATTGGAAACTTTCTACACCAGAATACTTGCTGAAGTTATTCTCTGAGGTTTATTTAGAATGGAAATCTTTGTTCACTTTTCCCAGAATACCCACTAAAAGGGACTAGAGAACAACCACAACAAAAAAGAACAAGAAAAATGTTTTCCCTCAACTTTTTATGGATGTAAACTAATTGACAATAGATATTAATGCATATTAATTACTAAAATAAGCAATAAAAGGCAAGCAACATAGCCAGTATAAGTAAGGATGGGGTGTAGACTGGAAAGCTGTCAGGTGGGACAGTCATGGGTTGCTATGACATTTTTAAAAGATAGCTATCT
The DNA here is from genome assembly GCF_011100635.1 of Trichosurus vulpecula. Taxonomy (NCBI): domain Eukaryota; kingdom Metazoa; phylum Chordata; class Mammalia; order Diprotodontia; family Phalangeridae; genus Trichosurus; species Trichosurus vulpecula. The sequence continues at coordinate 425,868,146 of NC_050575.1, read as the reverse complement.
TCTGAGGGAAATTTTCACAAGGGTGATGGTTGGCATGTAGCTGTTGCGACATTTGAAGAATTTTTCTGAAGTAAAAGAGAGCACGGAGAATGGGTAGGAATGTTGTTGGTTTCCTTCAAAAATGAAGGACAAACAACAGTAACCACAAGGATGGGAGCCACCTCTTTCCATTGGTTTCATTGCTGGATATGACTGTCTTACAAATTAGGAGACTGAGACAGTCCCTTTCTCAACTGTGTCTTGGAATGAATGTCTTGTTCAACCATAGTACAGACACCATTCCTGTTTGGCCCCATGGTTCTAAGGAACAGGCATAGGCTTTGGATCTGTTTCAGTAGTCCTTTTTAGTTCTAGGCACAGGTACTAGAGTGCCTGGACCTGAAGGTTTGAGCCCTGGAAATCTTTGAGCTGGGATTGCAGCCCAGATTTTGCTAACAGCAAAATAGAGAACCCTCCAGAGATCAAGGTGCTGGGTCTTGAACTCAGGGGAACTTCAGCCTTGGAATTTGGTGGTATTCATTTCTCTCTGTCTATCTCTGTCAGATTCTCATTCTCTCTCTCTCTCTCTCTCTCTCTCTCTCTCTCTCTGTCATAAACAAATATGCAAACAAATAAATAAATAGATAAATAAACAGGTGAATTAATGAATAGTAGTGGTTTGCTAGAAAGTTGTATTAGGCCATGAAAACAGCAATGGTTTGACTGTCAAGGAACATGGCTTTATATTTCAGCAGCTAGACGGTGCGGGGATAGAGCACTGGGCATGGAATCAGAAAGACTCTTCTTTGCGATTTCAAATCTGAATTAAGACACCTATTAGCTGTGTGACTCTGGGAAAATCACTTCACCCTGTTTGCCTCAGTTTCCTCAACTGCAAAATGAGCTGGAGAAGGAAATGGCAATCCAATCCAATATCTTTGCCAAGAAGAGTCCAAATACAGTCACAAAGAATCGATCATGACTGAAACAACTGAACAACAAAACTACCTGCTGCCTGTGATTCTTTAAGAAAATTTCTTAACTTTTCTGGACCTCAGTTTCTTCAACTGTGAATTGACATATTTAATCCATATAGTTCCTTTAAACTCTTAATCTATGATTCTTTCTAAAAGAAAAAGTGCTTGGTCTACATAATTCAAAGAGAAAAATGAAATCATTGTTCAGCCTTTAGTTCGAATTCTATCTTTCACTTACAATCTATATGACTTTGGATGAGTCACTGAAGCTGTTCCTTCTTAAATTCTTAGCCTGAAAAATGATAGAGCTGTGCCAAGTGCTCTCTAATATCTCTTCTAGTTCTAGAGACTTATGACCTTATAACAGATCTCCAAGTTCTATGCCTATTCTAATATTCTATGAAATTAAGACAATTCAATGGCAGCCAGAGTTATAGGTAGGGAATAGTCTATGAACACCACGGATCAATAAGTAGGCTATAAACTGTCTTTTTCCAAAAAGGAAAATCTTGGATTCTTTTCATCCTTTTTTGTGGTTGAAGACACCAGGAAAGAGCACAATAATCATAAGAATACAAGTCAGACAGCCAAACTTGTAGATGCTAAGGGAGTGTCAGTGTGAAAGAGATATTGCATGGCTCTAGACTGAGTAAATTTCAGAGTTAGGTCCAGGTCATTTTCTCAGCTGTTTCAATATGTTTAAGCAAATGGCTCCCCCTCTTGTGTGGATCCCCCAGGTTTACTGGGAAAACGTCAGTGTAGTCTTGTAAATAAAACATATATCAAGCTTTGCTTTCAGAAAGCCAGAGATAACACCAGGAAGTGTCAACACAAGGATACTGGAACCCAGAGGGAAATGACTTCTCAATGGAGATGGCCACAGAACAATCTCTTTGTGGCTCAGCTGAGTCCATTCACCTGTGTACCAACACACTCAACTGAACATACAGAAACTAGCAAGGCATCCCTTAGGGCATTTACTGAAGGGAACTACTATGCTTAGCAAAACATTCACTACAGCTTAAAAGCCCCTCTCCCCCCCCCTCCCCCCCACCTTTTCGCATTTTGGGCCAACTCCAAGCTATGAAGGAGACAAAAAAAGGGCCATTTCCAGGTTAAAAAACTGCATGTCACTAAGATAGCATAGGCAAAGAAAATAGAAATCCAACAAAAATGTCCCAAAGGGATATTTGAAAACAAGAAGAGAGTTGGAAAAATGCTTAGGTTGTAGCCATAATGGTGACAGGATGAGGGTCAAAACATCTAAAAACAGCTTCTTAGGCTGACTAGTAGTAGTAATGGTAGTAGTAGTAGCAGCAGCAGCAGCAACAGCAGCAGTAGTGGTAGTAGTAGTAGTAGTAGTGGTGGTACTGGTAGTAGTAGTGACCAAAGAATTCCATAAAAAATAGGTGGAATGTTTAATAAATTTGAAGAGGACATCAACCTAGGAGAGATATCTGATGTGTGGGATAGCAAAACAAGGACACAAAAATGTTTATGGGCTATATCATCTAGGCAAATATATTTAAGATGAGAATGAATCTGGGAAAACACCTATTTTATACTTTACCCCCTAAATCTATTTCACCAGCTCCTGATATGGAAGAGTCAGTAAGGTGAATTTTAGCGTCAAGTGGATTTTAGTGTGTGTAATTTGGATTTTTGTTATTATTTCTAAGAGTTTGGTATCTCAGGATCCACGGCCCTAACAATTTCAGTTTCCCAGGCTCATGGTACAAAACATCTCTACCATGCTTGCGCAGCATTATATAATGATAAATAATATAAACTAATGTGTGCTGAAATTGTAAACATCCACTGTGATTGCACAGTGAGATATAGGGATGAGGTGACATAAACTTGTGGGGCTATTGCTGGTGATATTCTGTAACATCAACGGGAATAGCAGCTGCTGTGGGAGCGTAAGGCCAGCAACACCGGCACACAAGAGGGCTACTAGCACAGGTTCTTTGAGGTTCTTTTCTAAGGAAAGCTACATTAAGAAGTTTACAATCATACTTTAATCAAACATACATGTATCATTCACTTAGTTCAGGGGAAAAAGTCAGCACCCTAAACTTCAGAGAACACACAAACAGAAATTACAAGCAGAAATTATATAAACACATCAAAATAACACAAATCAGCAGATAGGCATCTAGCTGTCTGTACTAGCAATACATAAACAGTTATCAGAGAGGGAAGCACCAGTATCTGGGTTTTCAAAGCTAGGGGTTCTGTGACAGCTACCCAGAGTCTCATCTGGTCAAACTGCAGGATACTCTTCCAGTGAATATGAGCCCCGAAAAGCAAAATGCCAGCCTCTGAGCTCACATACCCTGTTCAGGGCCCTGAGGACTCAATACCCACTTAGCAAAAGGGTTGTGGGGAAGATCTTTAATCACCAGCACCACATCTTATACATTGTTTCCAATCAATAACTGTTAACTCAAAAACAAGACTCAAAGACATCCAATTACCACAGTGCTGAGAAGCACTCCGAAACAGAAGACCCCACTTTGCTTGCATTACATTTGAAAGGCAAGACTCATTAAAGGCACTTGATGCCTTAGCGTTCCAAAAGAGAAAACAGTAAAAATGTCCCACCCTGATTACCATGGCATAGGGCTTCTTTGTCTGATGCCCCATAAAACAAGTGGTCATTAGTTAGTGAGTTGGGGAACCTTTATGGTTGGATGCACTAGCTGGAATTCTGTGTGCCTTGATCAGCCCCCATTAAGACTTGAGAGCAGGAAATCTGTGTTTGCTTCAACTGGCCCCCATGGAGGCTTGATGGGATTTAGGAGATGCACAAGTTATTCCTGTCTCAGTTGACCCCATCTAGACTAGACTCCCCAAACACCCCCTCGCCCCCGCCCCAATCATGGGCCCCTTCGAGAAAGGTGATTAGGGAATGCTGTATGAGTTTGTAGTGCTTCCATTATCAGGAATACTGTGTTAGAGAAGACTAGGCTAGAATAAAGCTTATTATTAACCTCTTTGAAGCTCTGTTTCCTGTCTGACCACATCGAGAGCGAACCTGTTAGAGGCTGGAGTCCAAAACCTCCAGTGCCTCCTATGTGTTTCTAACAGGAAGGTGTTGCTAAACAAAATCATGTTTGAAAGAAATCTGGGGATTTCTGTGGTTTGCCAGCTTAAAATCCATCAACAGTGGAATAGGGCAGGCAGGCCAGTCAATGTCATCTCAGCCTACATAAAGAGGAACAGAGTTTATAGGAATAGTGAGCTGATAATCCCACTAGATTTGGCCTCCATCAAACCTCATCTGAAGGATTGAGTTATTTAAGGGGCGTAACGTTTTTGGTACATCATGGATCATTGATCGAATAGAAAATGTCCAGAAGAGACAGTTTAGCAGGCAAGATGTAAAAAGGTCCTAAATTAAAGTATGATTTGTGTGAGTGCAGAAGAGGGGGTAGATGAGTCAGATTCTCTGCAAGTAGCGTCAAGAAAGAAGGCAGGAAGGGGAAATATCCAATCCAATTAGCAGAAACAAAACAAAACAAAATATGTCAAAGGATACTTTAGAGAGACAATTTGCTAATTTTAGTACTGAATACACATATTTGCTGCATGAATTATAAACTGGTGAGCCTAATATGTTCAATTATGGATGGCCCAAGAACTCCTCTAAGCAAAAACACCAGGCCTCAAGCTTCATTCAGTCTCCAAGTTGTATACCATGCAGTGAATTTCTCTGACATTCATAATTCCTTACAGTTAGCTGCCAAAGGCCTAAGGCAAGGTTGAATGGCCCTCCACAGGGAGACACCACAGAAACATAGCATCACAGACTTCATTGGGATCTCTGAATCCCTCCAATACAACAAAAACAAGAGCTAGGATCAGCTCTAAAGCATGGGCAACATGTGGTCATCAGTCTTATGCCTGAGGATTCAAGGCCAGTTACCAAGATGGTAGCTGTAACTGAAATTTATATTCCTTTACCATGTATTAAAATTTGATGACTTCTTGGAGAGGAATACCAAGGCAGTCGTTTGTAAATTTATATGAACAATAAAAATTTCTGCCCTGGTCTGGTTCCAGCACCAGTATGCAAGATTCATGAATTCATTCAAAAGTCTTCCTTCCATCCCCAAGGGCTCACTAGGTTCTGGATACCAAGCTCGGAAAGTAATCAACTACCAAGGATTCAATTGGTTAAGCACCTGCTAAGTACCAGAAACAGCAAAGCCCTGGCAAAAGGAAGTGAACCATGAAAAAGGTGGCCTGAGAATTTCGAAGTCTGCAGAACACTGCTAACTTCTGATAACTCAAAAAACATGGGAGAGGTTGGGGGCTTAATGCTGCTGGTTGAAGAAACCTGAGAATCCATTGCTAAATAATTTTGAAATCACGAAGAAACTAAAGAGCTTAAGACAGAAGCTCTTAACCATTTTTGAGTCATGGACATTTTGGTACTCTGGTAAATACAATGGAATACTTATCAGGTTAATGTTTATAAATACCTCAAATAAAATGGATACAATTAATAAGGAAACTGGTGAGTTAGGTACTAATCTTATACTTATTCCTATTTTAAAGATGGAGAAACTGAGACCAAGATAAGTTAAGTTATTTTCTCAAGTTCATTCAGTTTGTAAGCACCTATGGTGGGAGTTGACACTAGCTCCTGTAAATCTGCTCCTCCAGATTTTTACTCTATCACTCTAGATTGTGGGTGATGGAATATATATGGCAAGCTAGTGGGATTCTTTGCTGTGTAGTGGCTTAGTCATAGAGATTGAGAGACTTGAACATTCTTGATGGACAGGTAATGTGACATGATGTAGGACTCTTTTTCTCACTCCAGAAAGAGCCAGGAAAACTGTTCACAATTTTTATTCCGGTCTACATTTCAAGACATCCTATGTAGTACTCTCCTTTGCAATACTATTATTTATGCAAACTAGCTGACCTGCTGTTCCATCTATATGAAATTTTAGGTTCTCTCTTTATGTCTTTGCATTGATTAGGCTGTTCTCCATTCTCACCTCTGCCTCATGAAACAGCCAGCCTTCCAACAATGAATTCAAGTCATTGACTTGTGTGAAGTTAATTCCTTTCCTATTCTTCCCCAGTTGCTAGTCTCTGCTCCACCACAAATTATATTGCATTTACTTTGGATTTTTTTTTGTATTATTTTCACTATGGACATATTATTTTTTCTCTCCTGATGATCAATGTACAGCAACATTTATTATGTGTCTGCTGTGTTCTAAGCACCGCCCTAGATACTTGGAATACAAGTACAAAGAATGCAATAAAGAGTTTACACTCTAATGAGGAAGGCAGCAAGTATACAACAATTAAGTATAAAAAAGAATAAATACAAATATATAAAAAGTAGTTAAACAAAAGGTAGTTTGGGATGGAGGGCACAGATAGTTGTAAATACCAAGAAATGCTTCATGAAGAATATGGGGCCATGTTTTAAAAGAATATCAGGGTTCTATGAGGTGAGGCTAATAAGGGAATAAACTCGCACCTTGGTGGACAATCAGTGCAAAGATACAGAAAATAGATCTAGAAAGCCACTGTGAAAGTCACAGTAAGAAAGTCAATTTGGAAGGCATTGTACAGCATGGGGAGTGATGTTCTCTAAGGTTGAAAATAAAGCTTGGGGCCAGATTGGGAAGGACTTCAATAGGTAAACATAGAAATCTATAGTTTATCCTAGGAACAATCTGGAGTTGATAGTATAGGGGAGTGTCTAAGTATTTTAGTAGCAGTGTGAGAAGGGAAGAGAACGGGAGATTCTTAACGCAAGGAGATTCATTAAGAGGCTGTTACAATCATCTAAGATACTGGAATAGAGTGGAAATTTTTAGGGACCCAACATAGTCATCATTTACCAGTCTGGGTTCTTGGGGTCAGAGTTGCACAATAATAGTAAGGAGTCAATTAGGAGTAAAGGAAGTAGTTGTTTATTTGGGCAGGCAGAGAAGATTCCAAGATAGATGGCAATCTCCACTTAGAATGATATAAAAGTCTCCTTAGATACAGATTTTTAGGGCCGCATTCATGAGCTAAGCATTATTCAAAGTAATATTGTGTGAAATAAAGAAAAGAAAGATAGCTTTTCATAAAACACATGTGGTTACACAAAAAGAATAGCCTACTTGTGGGAGAAAAATGTGTGTTCTTAGCTATAGGAAACAGATAAGAGGCTTATCATCAAAAATAGTTGGTCTTGCTTAAATCAAATAAATCTGCTCATAGGACCAGACAGGGAGAAGAACTTTCCCCATACTCTGGAATGTTCTACCTTCAGTAGCTAAGACTTTTGCTTCCAATAAGAGATGAGAATGAGATACTGACGGATATTAGCTGCTGCACCTGTGCCCTTCAGCTCACTTATAACATAATAGCTAAAGACAGTATCCCTAGGGTTCATATGAAAAAGGGGTGTAGCTTTACCTACTTTTCCATAGAACCAATGCTCTTACTGGAGAGTAGGGGATATTGTTTTCCTTTGTCGTTTTGTTCTCAGTTCCTATCATTGTCTCTGGTATAAAGTAGATTCTTTATAAGTGCTTGTTGAGTGAATGAATGACAATGGATAGAGTGATAGATTGAGTCAAGAGGAACTGAGTTAAAATTCTTTCCCAGACACTGAACTAGATGTGTCATTAAGGGGAATTGACTTAATCTCTGTCTGCCTCAAATTTCCTCCTCTTTTAAGTGGGAATAATAGGATTGCTTCTCTTCCAGACTTATTCTGTGAATAAAATGAGATATCATATACAGTGTTTTACAAACCCTAAAACAAAATATAAATACTATTATCTTTGTTATTGTTGTTGTTATTTTTAACCTAGATTCATTCATTTTGTTTTTGCAAAAGATCCTTAATTTCATTTAATCAAAACTAATAGAAAAAAATTGATAGGTACATAATATATTACTATTTATCATTTACCTATGAAATTAGACTGAGGAGTTATTTTTTTCTGTATATTACAAGGTTATAGTAAAGAATTTGAATATAAAAAGAGACAGGATAAGGTAGTAGACAGAGTGCTGGGCATGGTATCACAAAGACTTCAAGTCTGAGAGAGAGAGAGAGAGAGAAGAGAGAGAGAGAGAGAGAAGAGGAGCGAGAGCGGAAGAGACGAGCGAGGTGAGAGAGAGAGAGAGAGAGAGAAAGAAAGAGAAAGAGAGAGAGAGAGAGAGAAGCTATCAACAATTACATTAAAGAATGCTCCAAAACAATGATAACTTTAAAAAAATCGAAATATCTCTAAGGTTTAATTTCACACCAAGCAAACTGACAAAAATGATAAAAAAAAAGATGTGGATTGTCATTTTTGGAAGGCTTATAGGAAGATTGGCGTACTAATGCATTCTATTTCATTGTTGTTAGAACCATGAATAAGGATGAAGAGCAATTCGAAACTACACAAAGCAACTTGAAATTATACAAATCATTAAAATGCCCATACCCAGAAATCTTACTTCTACTAAGTATATACTCCAAGGACATTATAGATAAGAAGAAAGCTTATACATACACATACATATATACACACATATATATGTTTGTATGTATGTATTTGTAGAGGCAGTTTTGGTAGAATAAAAAAAAAACTAGAAATAAAATAGATGCCCAATGAATGGGAAATGGCTAAACACATTACGGTACATGAATACACTGGAATATGCTAGTGTTAAAAATATAATGAGTACTTAGAAGCATGGGAAGACATCATTTACTAATGCAAAGTGAAGTAAGGAGAGCCAAAAAAGAAAATGCACGATACCAACAATGAAAATGAAATGGACAACAATCACAAGACAACCAAATATGACTTTTCAACAATTATAAACAAAAATGTCCAAAAGAAGAAATATGAGTGATATCCCCACCCCAATCCTCTACAGAGGTGTAAAATCCATGGTTGCGGAACATTTCGTATATTTTCAGACTTTTTCAAAGCATTGACCAGTTTTGCTGATTTTTCTCCTCTTCCTTTTTAATTTTTTTTTCCATTAAATAACATTTTTTTCTTATATGGATCATTCTCTTGGAGAGAGAGGGTTAGGGATATGGGGAGAAATATCGGCAATATGAAAATGTAGCAATGAAATTTATACTTAAGAAGAAAGGAATGAACAACAGTGCTGAATGTTGTCAATAGCTTAGGCAGGATGAGAAGTAAGAAAAGATAATTGAATTAGGAAGTCATTGCTTCTCTTTGACAGAGCAATTTTAGGATTATTGGGAGTGCAAATCAAAAGTGAAAACTATGAAGGACTACCCACTAGGTCATATTGTCTCCCTTTGAATCTTTTCTACAACTTCAGGGCATAATAATGTCGTGTATATTATTAAAATAATACTCACTGACATTTACATAGTACTTTAGGGGTTAGGAAGCATGTTTGATATAGAGTATGTCCTATGATCCCCAACATAACCTCAAGTTATTATTACACCTATTTTATGGGTGAGGAAACTGAGGTTCAGAGAAGTTAATTGATTTTCTTATAGTCAGAGTGTTAGAGGTGGGATTTTAAAACAACCATTTTCTGACACCAGGGCTGGTGATATTCCTACTATATACTAAGGGACCTCTCAGAATAATTGTTTCTACCTCAAATCTTTATAACCTTTTACTTAGATAAGAACATAGGATCAGAGCTGGAAGAAACATTATAGTCAATTGAATCCAGTTCACTTATTTTTATAGAGAAGGATATTGAGTCCCAGATTTTAAGTGGCTCAGGGTCACACAACTAGGAAGTCTATGAGGTAGGATTTGGACTTGGGTCTTTATTACTTCAAGTCTAGCACTGTTTGAAATATGTCACTGTGCTCTTCTGTATTCCCATTCTTTTACTATAATGCAGTTAAAAAAATAGCAAACTACAGTCAAACCATATGACCTCCTCTTGTCCTCTTTTCCCTAAGGCCTGTTATTCAATTTTGTACTGAGTAAGGAAGCAGCCAGATATTTTCTATGGTCTACCCCTATTCCATTCCAAATAGTTAGAAAGTGAGATCATAGATAAAAATGATTTGGTGTATAGGGCACTGCTCTATTGGAGTCCAGAAGCCTAGAGTGAATATTCTGCCTCAGAAACTTATTAGTCTACGACACTGGAGAAATCAATGAATCTTTCTCTGACTCATTTTCCTCATTGGCAAAATAACTGTGTTGGATGGCCTACAATGTCCTTATAAACCCAAACCTATCACCCTATGATCAATTACTTTAATCCCTTCATTTTATAAATAAGTAATCTGAAGCCCAGAATGGTTAAATGACTTGCCTAGCATGGCAAAGCAGAATAACTCTTAATATCTTCATTCAAGGATCAAATCAATTGCTATCAAATCTAGAAAATATTTTCTAACCACCTCAGCTCTTTGCCACTGTCTCCTTCCACTAAAATCCCACAGAACATTCTGTCCATACAATTGATCTGGCAATGAACACTGTCTACATTGTAATATTGTCTATTATTTCATATGTATGTTTTGTCTCCACGGATAGAGTATAAGCCTACAGTAATTAGGCACTGGATTTAATGAGTTTTTGCAGCCCAGGTGGGAGTATTGGTGCCCAACACAAAGTAATACATCAGTGTTATTATTATCAACTTCATTGGGGGGGCCCTTAAGAAAATGAAAGTTAACCTGTCAAAAGTTTTATATATTTTTGTCCTTGCTTTTTTTTTTAGTGTTCACACATTCTGACAATGGAGTTCCAAGATTTTCCATTGCGCAGCACTTGCACATTATCTTACAACAATTGTAGAAAATTCTTGCAGTAGTCAACTATGATGATCTTGAACCAGAGACTTAAAACTCAACCATGGGATGGATTTGTCGCTCCGTGCTAGGCAGGGATGCATGAATGCCTTTATAAAGCAAAGTATCCAACTGACATGAGGAAGTGGTCAATGCTGAAAAGCAGTTTTTTATATGTTGTCTCAAAGAGTCCATGTACTTTATGAATGATTCTTATTGGTGAGACTATGTTTAAGGGAGAGAATGTCAAGGAAGATATTGCCAAATGCCTCAGAGAAAAAGACAGATGTTCTTCAACTGGTGTACTCCCAAGGATATAAGGTTAAAACACATCCTTAGATGTCACCCTCAGAATACTAAACATTGAAAGAATGCAAGGAACAAAGGTGTAACAATAAGTAGGTTCCCCACCACTGGAATTCCTCCGATAAACAAAGGCTGGAGGAACATATGATTTTTATAAAGGGGACTCCTTGTAAGACATTAGCTGGGGTAGATGTTTCCTAAGGTCTATTTCTGGTTGAGAGCCTGTGAACAAAACAAAACATGCTAACAATTAGAGAACTATCTGAAAGTGATATATATGACTTTGGAATATAATGGATGCTCCCTTAATGGAGGCCTTAAGGAAAATGATGGATTCCCACTTGTAAGGGAATCTGTGTATGTTAATATTTTTGTATGCGCATCCTATAGGTATATATGTGGTACATTGCAAAGGATTAGACCAGGTGATTACTTGGCAGAGTCCATGACTAGAGCAATTTCAAAATAGTAGAAAACTGAACTAGTGAATGTGTCATTTAAATACCCTTTATATAAAGAGTGAATCATGGAAAGGCTTCTCAGCTTCTAGAAACATGTTCCTCCTACACTTCATATTCTGAGACTTAAATATTCTGTTGACTTCTTGCTATACATTTACTTCTGAAAATCGTGTCATGAAAATGTGTTTAAAATACCATAAAGACTGCAATGATGTGAAAGGAAATGACATTGAAAATACAAAACTCTGATTAATACAGGGACCAATCATGATTTCCAAAAGCTGGTGGTGAAGCATGCCTTCCTTCCACCATGAGAAAGGTAGTAAAATACAAGTGGAGTCTGATCAATACATTGTCAATCACAAGCAAAAGTTTGCTTTATTTGACTGCATTAATTTGTTACAAGGGAGTATTCTGTTGGAGTCTGGGTACGTTGAAGTCTGGAGTTATTGGTAAGTGACAGTTATATTTTCTTCAGGCATTAATAAAACATATTTTAAAATATATCATCAAGTATATTCGACAGTTGCCTATTTGGTTGGCCAACACAACCATAGATTCTTAGTTTGAGAATACACTTCTATATTGTTCTATTTTTGAAAGCCATACCACATAAATATGTGTATGAGGAAAGGATACATGTGTATACATATGTACATATAGCATAGCCATAAATAGGTATACAGATGATAGACAGATGGATAGACTGATAGATAGACAGATAGATAATACACATACCAATGATAAATAGGCATAGAGAAAAGTAAACTGACCTGCATAACATTGAAAGTAATCAAGATCGTTAATTAAAGAGTCAGAATTTGAACTCAGATTTCCCTTACTCCAACTCAATAATTCTTTTCATTTATTCCCATAGCTTCACACTTCTTTCCAAATATATCAAGGAAAAAGACCATCCTGACAAAGCAAACTATATTTCCCCTCTTCAGATTTCCTTAGTAACATATGCTCTTTTATGCATTTCTTTAGAATTGTGGACATTCTCTTTACAAAGTGAGATGGTATACTATATGTGTGTATACACACACAGACATAAACATATATATATATACACATACATACATGTATATGTATGTGTATCTGCACATATATGTGTGTATGCATATGTATATGTATGTATGTAGATATAGCTATAGATATAGAAATAGATATAGATATAGAAATAAAGTACTTTGACATTTAGAAGGGCTATATATTTTTAGACAGTAATACAGTTTTCTCCATTCAAGCTCTAGCCAAAGAGCTCACGATAAATTAAATTTGTTCCTATGCAGGATAAAGCCTTATTCTCTTTGATAATGGAGCTGCTTTTCTAACTTATTTAGCTCTATTACTGAAGGTTCTTTGGAAATTCCAGGAGACACAAGGGATTTTTACAGAATCAGTAATCACTTGCTGATCCTCGATAATGACATAAATTCTTTGCTTTGCCTTTAAAAACTGAAATTCCACCTTCCCTGCTCTTCTACTTGAAGCAAAGATGCTTCACTGTTTTTGCAAGTGCTTCCTGGTGAGAGGGGGCTGGACAACCAGCAACAGAGACCTTCCATGCTTTCTTTAACTTTGGAATCTAATGAATTCCTTTATTCTTCTTATTCTTGTGACTTTGCTAGAAACTATTCCTGACAAGTTATCTGGGAAACAGATTTAATGAGGAGGGAAAAATGAGTTCTTCCTTCAGCCGACATTTCACTGAGCACTGAAAAAAAGTGTTTTCACTTGTCAGAAGCACTTATTATTAAACGCGACATTTCCATATAATGAACCTGTTTCTTGCCTGCCTTTTTAGGGTTCAAATGTACATCCTTTACCTTTTTCCATTACCCCCCACACTGATTATGTATTTTGCTTTTCAAAATATGTTTAAGTATTTTCATATGAAAATTAACTTCATTTTAAAGGTTTCAAACCTATAGCATAATTAAACCTTTCTATCATGATTAATCAAGCCATAGAATCTTTTGCCTTAATTAGGCCTTGAAGGAAGCTGGGGATTCTAAGAAAAGGAGGAAAGGAGGGAAGGCATTTCACTCATGGTGGGGCGGGGCAAATTAAGGAGGATCACATTTGCAAAAGCCTGGAAATGAGAAATAGAATGACTAATTTGGGGAAAGGCAAATGGGCCAATGTGGCTCAGAGTTTGAGTGTATAAGAAGTCAAACACGAAATAAATCTGGAAAGGAAGACTGAACCCAGATTAAGAAAGGATTTAAACATCAAGATGGGGGCTTTCTTTGCATCAAATACTTTTCAGAACAGAATGTTCAACTATGGGAAATTTTAATGGCCCTTGAATAAAACCCCTTAATTTCAGAGCTAGCAAAGCTTAGAATTGTTGTAAAGTGCTTTACTGATAGGTCTCCCAGTACCTTAGGTCATATCCTTTTGACTGAACTCAGTTGCCTTAATAGTGCTTATTTGATCATGGATCTCATCCTTCATCCTCATCACTTGACTCAATCGATCTCAGAATCATATAATTTCACAGTCACAAAAGACCCCATTCACAATTAAGTCCAACTCATATCAGGAAGAAAAAAAAGAAACCACCACAAGTGGTCAACCTCCTGTGAGTAGAACACCTGTCATTGTTGCTTTTCCTTTGTTTTCAAAGACCAATGTCATTACAGGTAATGGCTTGACTTGTGAGTGAATTGGATTGAAGCAAGCCAGATTTGAGCAACGTCACCAACCTCATTCTGTCTTCTGGAATCATTAGAATCCAGTGGCAGGATAATGACACTGTAGGTGCAGTGGATGACCTTGGCGAATCTCACATCTGACTAAGCTCTAAGTGTTCCATGGCACCTGCTTCAGTCACTTTCATGACCATTGGAACAAATGTTTCTCATCTGCCCATTTTGTTTGGGAGGTTTTCACTTGTTTGAGATAGACGTCTCCTAATTCATCAATGGGGTTGATGCCTATTTATTACCTTCAACCTGTTTATCACTCTGCGGAGACAGTTGACCAGGGTGTGGCTGCTGCGCATGCTACCTACTGGGGCATATGGGGTATTCAGGAGGACTAGCATCTCTGATGTGAGAGTTTGCTGAGCACTTTTCAGGGCTGCCCACCCAGCTTTGGTATTCATCTGATTTACTCAACCTTCACCTGAGGCTACAAGAAGTAGAAACTTAGGGTGAGGGCAAAATTACTAACCCCAAGGCGGTAATCTAACTTCTACCTACCTCTTGTTTTCAGGATTCCCTACAAATTCCCTACAAATTTAAATTTCCTTCCTTAGAACTTTCAGCCCTTACTATTATTTCTGTATGTGAGGACACATAGAACAAGTTTAGTTACTATATTGTAAAGTCAATCAAATAATTAGGCAAAAATGTTTTTAATTCATTCTAGAGGCAATAGCAAACCTCCAGAAACTGGAGGTTTCTGAACAGGTGACACATTTGAGGGGATCTTTTGTCCAGATGTAAGCCTCTGGATGTAAAATAAGGATGACCTCATTTCAAATCCCAGCTAATAATGACTGAGCACGAGCAAGTTCCTTAATCTCTGTCTACTTAAGGTACCTTATTTCTAAAAAGTGGAGCTGGCTGCAACGACAGTCATGATGTCCTTGGTGAGAAAGTTCAGTATCTCATTTCTGCCTCAAATCCCCATCAAAATCACATTAAAGGCAATAAACATTAGAGGAGGAAGGGCGGTGTGTTCTCACTTGCCTTCCCATTGAATGATTCCATTTTGGCGCTACACATATTTGCCAGTGTTTCTTTCAAGATAAAGAAGCTACAACCTCTCCATTTATTTCTAACTAGTAGGGAAATCCAGGTTTATCTCTGACCACTTATTTCCACTTCTCTACCTTGTAATCCTAAATGACAGCAAACACAAGGAAAATATTAGCCCTAAAATGGATCGCTTTTCTTGTGCCTGAAACAAAGATTACACTCGTTTCTGAAAGTGCTTAATATTAAACTAATTACAGCAATAGTAATAAGAACAATAGAGAAAAATTATGTAACATTTTAAGGTTTGCAAATGACTTCACTCTTATTATTTCTTTCGATCCCCGAACAACCCTGTGAAGTAGTTGCTATCATTATCCCATTTAAAGATGAGGAAGCTGAAGGAATATGCTCTGCATCACAGAGATGAGCACTGTGTCTGAAGATAGATCCCAAATCAGGCCTTCCTATATTTAAGATCAATTCTGTTTCCACTATCATGATCCAAACACCAAAGATTTCCTAGCAAATCACTGGCTATGCCCCACAGCACTTCTCTTAGTTGTGACATGCTTAATGGGAAGAACTCCACCCTCCAGAATTTTCTTATTTTGGACTCATCATCTCTCCTGAAATTCTCCCACAAGTGAAGTATCTGGACAAAAACAAGCCAGATATTAGACAAAATTCAGGAACAATTGTGTAGAATAACATGATGGCTGTCAGAAAGTATGCTTTATGACCCTACCTATCTCTTTGAACATTGGAAAGTCTCTTCATCTTATGGAGTTATTAAACATTAGACTTAATCTGTTTAATCCCAGAGATCTGAAAGAAGAGACGAGTGGAACTTACAAAGAAATAAGTAAGTTAGAGATCAGGGAAAACAACAACAAAGAAATAAACAAAAAGACTTTTGCAGACAAGGAAGTTTTTTCTAGAAGTAGAAGGGGAAATATTGAGGCATGGTAAGTCACCTCCAACTAGAGATTTTCCAAAAAGAGGCTAGATGAGCAGCTCCTAGTTGTGTTGGACTGTGGCATCCTTGTATGGTGGATTAGAATAGATGGCCCCCGAGGTCATTTCCTACTCTGAAATTCTGACATTCTTTGAGTTAGAAGGTATATTATAGGTCAACTAGGTTAAACACCTCATGCTACAGATACTTTTCTTTTTAACTTTTAAAAAAAATAATATTCCTCTCCTTGCATTGTGTAGTCCATCCAAACTCAATAAATTTCTTCCCCATGATGATGGGCTGCATTCTTACAGTAGACTTCTATTATTTTTCTCAGGTAGCTCCTTTTTACTGTGACTTCCCCTGACCCTCTTTGCCAATTGAACTCCTCTATATCTTATAAATTCTGGTCCAAAGATTGCCTTCTCTAGAACCCATTTCTAGAAGTTCTTGGTGCTGAATGATGTTATCCCTCCTCCATGTTTTCCATAAGACTTTATTGTGTATCTCCCTAATATTCATCAGAGTTCGCATTTATAGTAATTTAAAATAAGCAATGCACTTCAAAAAGTGTTTCGTTTAAGAATTTCAATCCTGTGAAATAACCATTCTTATCATCATTTTACATTTGAATAAACTGAGGCACATGTAAGTTAAATGACTTGCCCAATGACTTGTAACTAGTAAGTACCACAAGTGGGATTCAAATCCAAATCTTTACAAATCCAAGTCTATCGCTCAATCCGTTATGACATGACACATTAAAAAACCTGTCTACGAAATAAAAGCTCCTTGAGGTACAGACTAAATCAATATTTATCTTTTTATTCCCCTGACAAAATGGTTGGGACATAGTAGGTGATTAATGCTTTTATTGATTGAGTACAATCAAATCTGTACACATTACCATATTTTTCACTAAATGTAATATATGTGTATATATGCATATATGTACGTATGTGTGTATACATGTATGTGTTAGTGTGTATGTATATATGTGTGTGTTTATATATATGTATATGTATGTGTATATATATATGAGTGTGTTTGTTTATGTGTGTATATAAATATATATAATGTTCCTAGTCCCTGACTGAAAATTCCATGAACTCGGGGATAACATCTTTTCTAAACTTTTTCTTGTTTCAGTGTAAAGCCATGTGACCAGAAAACATTAGGTGTTTATAAAATGATTGATGCTGGATGGACTGAAAGGAACTGAAACTCTCATTCAGTATAATTAAGTATGATTAAGTATACAAATTTCCATGATTCTACTAGTTTATGGGGGAAAGAAGTGGCCTGAATGATCCAGAAAATCTTTCCTATTTTAAAATTATGCTCAGTCATTTTCTTGCACCAATTTACAAACAATATTATGTGATCATTAACCACCACCCTCTCATGAGGCCAATATAAATTATTCCATTTTTTCACTGTGTAACAAAGATATATTTTAAAACCAAAGAGCTGGTCATCATGGGATAACACCCCCCATCTCCACCAAGGCCAGTTTCGGTATTTCTTGGAAAGACATCAAGATACTGTGCAAGACCCAAGTTCTGTTTCCCTATTCAATGGAATGCCTATATTAGCCATTAATTCTACTAGATTAAGGGATTATTTTTCAGTTTCATAGAATCATACAACCTCAAGGTTGGGAATATATTTCAGTGACTCTCTTGTTGAACCCATAGATATATAGAAATCACATCCCAAATAAATCTGTTCAATGTTTTCTTTAAAGTCCTCCAGTGAAGTAGATTTCACTACATGCTGAGGCAGCTTATTCCACTTTCTGTGCATACTAATGCTCCATTGTCATACTTTCTATATTAAGAGAAATATATGAAATCCCTCAGCATATTGGTTGTAGACTGTCTGGTGAATTTATGGAAAACCATGGATAAAGGTTTTATGACATAAGTGGCATGAATGGGTTGTGTTCTGTAGGTAAGAAAAGGACAGAAGGAAAGGAGACAATTATCTATTTAGCATGTGTGCCAGTGATTGTATTAAGCATCTACAAATACTTCACAACTATGAGAGGTAGGTGATATAATCACCTCCACTTTACCTTTGAAGAAACTGAGGCAGACAGACGTTAAATGACTTGTCTGGGTCAAGACAGGAGGTAATACAGAGCTAGTAACTGCCTGAGGCTGGATTTGAACTCAGTTTTCACTCCAGGCTCAGCACTTTATCTACTGCATCAGAGAACAAAATGAATGACTTCACATATCTATTTGAAAAAGCAGATACTGAGCTTATTGCATATAGCTAGTTTTTCGGAACTGCCGTCTATTGTTTATAATTTTGATGCCTGGAGCTAAGATGGGAAAATTTTCAATTATATTTACAGTACCTGCCTCACAGTTTTTGTTTTTGTTTTAAACGAGAAAAGTGTTTCAGAAATTATATGGTGAATTATTTTTTAAAGGATACATTATTTAATTATTTGTTTATGGAAGGCTAATCAGTCATGAAACTAAGTTTTTACCTTTTTTTTTTTCAAAATACAGAGACAGGGCATTTGATTTCAGTGGTATAGGGAATACTCAGCTAAGAAAACTTGTTCAAGCAAAACAGGTCAGTAGCTTATCTAAAACTTACATTCCTACTCTTACACTGATAGTTTAAAGGGTTGCCTAGAGCAGTGGTGTCAAATGGAAATTGAAAGAGATCCCTGTGGGAAGCATGGTAACTTAAAAAAACTCACAAATAACAATCTATGTTGTATTTATTGTAATTTTATTTATCTTGTTGAACATTTTCCAATTACATTTCTTTTTTATTTTGGACTAAGTTCAATTTAAACATTTTTTGACATTTTCTATTATTTATTTAACTTTTATTTTTAAAATTTTGAGTCTCCAACTCTCCCTCTCCTTCTTGCAGCTCCCCTAGCCACTGAGAAGGTAAGTAACATATTATCAATTATGCATGTGAAATCATGCAAAATATATTTCCATATTAGCCATATTGCAAAAAAAGCAAGAGAAATAAAGTGAAAAAAAATTACCTCAATTAATTATCAGAGTTTATCTATTCTTTCACTGCAGGTGGACAGTATTTTTCATCATGAGTCCTTTGGAACTTTCTGAGGTCATTGTACTGATCAGAGCAGCCAAGTCTTTTACAGCTGATCATCATTACAATATTGTTCTTACTCTATACAGTGATCTCCTACTTCTGCTCACTTCATTTTGGATTAATTCATATAGTTTTTGGTTTTTTGTGAAGCCATCCCCTTATAATTTCTATTAATAATAATAATATCCCATTACAATTATATGCCAGAACTTGTTCAGTCATTCCTCAATTAACAAACATCGTCTAAATTTCCAGTTCTTTCCCATCACAAAAAGAGCTGCTATAATGTTTTTTGTACATGGGGGCGGGTTTCCTTTGATAACTTTGGGGTACAGACCTAATAGAGGTATTGCTGAGTCAATGACTATGCCCGGTTTAATAGCCTTTTGAGAATAGTTTCGAATTGTTCGCTAGAATGGTGGTACCCAATCACAACTCCACCATCATCTCATCAGTGTGCCTATTTTCCCTTAGCCCTTCCAGCATTTGTCATTTCTGGTAAGTATAAAATGAGTACAGCAGAGTTGTTTTAATTTGCATTTCTCTAATCAATAATGATTTAGAGCACATTTTCATATGATTATAGATAACTTTGATTTCTTCTGCCTGTTCATATCCCTTGACAATTTTTTTTTAATTGGGGAATGACTCTTAATTTTATTTGACTCAATTCCCCATATATTTGAAAGAAAAAAAAAGATGCCTTCATCAGAAAAAATTCTTGTAATATATTTGCTTCTTCATTTTCTACTGGATCTTTTATTAAAATTTAGGTTCCCTGCTTAGCTTTTCTCTCTCTCTCTCTTTTTTTTTTTTGCTTTTGCTTTGCCTGAGATCACAATTGTTATCCTTGCCTATTTTACTAAAATGGAAGCATAATAAATTCTGCTACATCTCCTTATTTTAACACAGTGTCTGTGTCTTGCTATTACAAGTGTGTCTTTTGTAAACAACACGTTGTTGGATTGAGGTTTCTAATCTATTCTGCTATCCACTTTCACTTTATGAATGAGCTAATCCCATTCACATTCACACTATTTCTCTCTACCTATTTTCTTCTGTTTATCCTTCTCTCTTTTATTTTTCTCCCTAGCCTCCTCAAAAGTCTCTTTTGCTTCTGATCACTGCCTCCCTTAATTTATTCTACCTTTTATCATCACATCCCTTCTTCTTATCCCCTTCCCCTCCTATTTCCCTTTGGGTAAGATAGATTTCTTTATGCAACTGATTCTCTCTCTATATATTCTTTCTTCTTTGAACTGATTCTCCCGAGATTGAGATTCAAGCATTTCCCACCACATTTCCATTTCACCCCTCCAATGTAAAAATTCTCCTTGCATACTTCTTTGGTACAAAAAAGTTTTCCGCATTCTACCTCTTCCTTCTCCCTTTTCCCAGTGTATCCCTTTTTTCACCCCTCTATTGTTTTTATGTCATCCCAACATAATTGACTCACTCCTGTTCCCTCTGCTATGGAAATTGATTCTAACTGCTATAATAATAATACAATTCTTAAGTATTACATATATCATCTTTCCAAATAGGTATGTCAACAGTTTAATTTTAATGGTTGTATTCTGATTTCTCTTTCATGTTTACTTTTTTGTACTTCTCTTGAGTCCTGTGTTTGAATATAAAATTATCTATTCAGCTCTGGTTTTTTCAACATGAATGCTTTAAAGTTGTCAATTTCATTAAATGTCTATTTTTCCTCCTGAATGATTGTCCCCAGTTTTGCTGAGTAGGATATTCTTGCTTCTAATCCTAGCTCTTGGACTTCTCCAATATCATATTCCAAGTCCTCCTATCCCTTTAGGTATAAGCTTCTAAATCTTTAATCATCCTGACTGTGGCTCCATGATATTTGAATTCTTTCTGTTGGCTTGTAATATTTTCTTCGTGACAAAAGATCCCTGGAATTTGGGAATAATATTCTTGAGAGTTTTAATTTTGGGATATTTTCAAGAAGGTAATAGGTGGCTTCTGTTAATTTCTATTTCAATCTCTGTATCAAAGTTCCTGAGGATATTTTTCTTTATAAATTCTTGAAATATGACTTCAAAGCTCTTTTTTTTAATCATGCTGTAATAACAATTTGACTATTGAAGTTTAAGATCCAACATGACCAGCAACAAGAGCTGCCAGCACAAGTTCTTTTGATTTGCTTTACTAAGGAAAGTAACTTTAAGGGGTTAACAATCTTACTTTAATCAAACATACATATATAACTCAGTTCAGGAGGAAAATACAGTAATCTGAACTTCAGAGCAAATACAAACAAATTATAAACATCAACAGGCAGACCTTGTCTGATTCAAATCTCAATTCATAGTTACTAGGATTTAACAAAGTCCCAACATCTGGGTTTACAAACCAGGGGAGTTTTTTTTAATGGCTGCCTAGAGTCTCTTCAAGTCTCTTTCAGTGAGAGCCCCAAAGGAAAACTGCCAACCTCTGGGCTTATATATCTTGTTCAGGGTCAAAGGGCATCACAATGTGCAACTCAAATGCACGTAACCTAAAATCTTCTGACGTCAGCAACATGTGACTCAAACCCGTGTAAACTAGGCTTTCCCTTGAGGCAAGCAAGTCATCAAAGACTCCTGATCCAATCAAAGAGAAAAAGGCCAAGCTCTTCTTCTTTTTTGTAAATAAATTTTTATTGATAATGTTTGTTTTTATATGGCTTAAATCTCCCCATGTCCTCCTCTTGTTCCAGAGAACCACTCTCCATTAACTATTTTTTAATGATTTTTTATTTGATATTTTTTAGTTTTCAGCATTGATTTCCACAAGATTTTGAGTTACAAATTTTCTCCCCATTTCTACCCTCTCCCCCATTCCAAGATGGCATATATTCTGTTTGCTCCATTCCCCAGTCAGCCCTCCCTTCTATCACCCCTTCACCTTCCCCATCCCTTCTCCCCTTACTTTCTTGTAGGGCAAGATAGATTTCTATGCTGCATTGCCTGTATATTTTATGTCCCAATTTCATGCAAAAACAACCTTTTTTGGAGCATCTCTTTTTAAAACTTTGAATTCCAAATTCTCTCCCCTCTTCCCTCCACACCCACTCTTCCTAAGAAGGCAAGCAATTCAACATAAGCCACACATGTATCATTATGTGAAACACTCCCATAAATAGTCATGTTGTGAAACTCTGACTATATTTCCCTCCTATCCTGTCCCCCTTTATTCAATTTTCTCCCTTGACTCTGTCCCTTTTCAAAGGTGTTTGCTTTTGATCATTTCTCCCCCCTATCTGCCCTCCCTTCTATTGTCCCCCTTTTTTATCACCTTCCCCTTGCTTTCACATGGGGTAAGACACTCAATTGAGTGTGTATGTTATTCCCTCCTGAAGTCAAATCCGATAAGAGCAGGATTCACTCATTCCCCCTCACCTGCCCCCTCTTCCCTTCCAATGAACTGCTTTTTCTTGCCACTTTTATGTGAGATAATTTACCCCATTCTATCTCTCCCTTTCTCCCTCTCTCAATATATTCCTCTCTCATCCCTTCATTTGATTTTTTTTTGGATATCATCCCCTCATATGCAACTCACCCTGTGCCCTCTGTCTATGTATATGTATATTCCCTTCAAGTACCTTAATACTGAGAAAGGTCTCCTGAATTACAAACATCATCTTTCCATGTAGGAATGTAAGCAAAACAGTTCAACTTTAGTAAGTCCCTTGTGATTTCTCTTTCTTATTTACCTTTTCAAGGTTCTCTTGATTCTTGTGTTTGAAAGTCAAATATTCCATTCAGTTCTGGTCTTTTCACTGAGAAAATTTGAAAGTCCTGTATTTTATTGAAAATCCATATTTTGCCTTGGAGCATGATACTCAGTTTTGCTAGGTAGGTGATTCTTGGTTTCAGTCTCAACTCCTTTGTCCTCCAGAATATCATATTCCAAGCCCTTTGATCCCTTAATGTAGAAGCTTCTAGATCTTGTATTATCCTGATTGTGTTTCCACAATACTCAAATTATTTCTTTCTGGCTGCTTGCAGTATTTTCTCCTTGAGTTGGGAACTCTGGAATTTGGAGACAATATTCCTAGGAATTTTCTTTTTGGGTTATTTTTCAAGAGGCAACCTGTGGATTCTTTCAGTTTCTATTTTATCCTCTGGTTCTAGAATATCAGGGCAATTTTCCTTGATAATTCCTTGAAAGATGATATGTAGGCTCTTTTTTTGATCATGGCTTTCAGATAATCAAATAATTTTTAAATTATCTCTCCTAGATCTATTTTCCAGGTCAGTGGCTCTTCCAATGAGATTTTTCACATTGTCTTCCATTTTTTCATTCCTTTGATTCTGTTTTATAATATCTTGATTTCTCATAAAGTCACTAGCTTCCACTTGCTCCAATCTAATTTTTAAGGTGGTATTTTCTTCAGTGGTCTTTTGGACCTCCTTTTCCATTTGTCTAATTCTGCCTTTCACAAGGCATTCTTCTCCTCATTGGCTTTTTGGAGCTCTTTTGCCATTTGAGTTAGTCTATTTTTAAGGTGCTATTTTCTTCAGTATTTTTTGAGTCTCCTTTAGCAAGTCATTGACTTGTTTTTCATGATTTTCTTGCATCACTCTCATTTCTCTTCCCAATTTTTCCTCTACTTCTTACTTGCTTTTCCAAATCCTTTTTGAGCACTTCCATGGCCTGAGCCCTATTTGTATTTTTCTTGGAGGCTTTTGATGTAGGCTCTTTCACTTTGTTGACATGTTCTGGCTGTTTTTTTTTTCTTTTTTGCTCTTCTTTGTCACCAAAAAAAGATTCCAAAATCTGAGTCTGAATCTGGGTCCATTTTTGCTGCCTGTTCATGTTCCCAGCCAACTACTTGACCCTTGAGTTTTTTGTTGGGGTGTGACTGCTTGTAGAGTAGAGAGTACTTTCTCCCAAGGTTTAGGCGCTTTGTGCTGCTGCTTTCAGAGCTACATCTACACAGCAAGCTCTGCCACACCAGCATTCCTGCTCCCCCAAAAACCACCAAACTGAACCCCAACTCAGATACAAGCAGGCTCTGCACTCGTGCTCTGATCTACCACTTAATTCCTCCCACCTGGTGGGCCTGGGTGGGAGGCAAGTGCAGTTGGAAGCAGCCCCCGAGCTCCAGCACTTCTGCACCCCCAGGGCTGGGGCCAATGGGGAACTCCTTTCACTCTATTCTAGCAGTTCTACCCACTAACCTTCTCTATTGTCTTTGGCGTTTTGGGGTTGAGAAATCTGGTAACTGCCACAGTTCAATGATTCAGCACCCTACTGCCTGTTGCACCGGCTCCAGGTCTGGTTGGTGCAGTCCAGGCTGGGCTGTGCTCCCCTCCACTCCCAGCTCTGTGCAATAGACCCTTCCCCTGCTACCATCCAGGCTTTCCTTGCTGGAGCCCTGCTTCTCTCTGTTATTTTGTGGGTTCTGCAGCTCTAGAATTTGTTCAGAGCCATTTTTTACAGGTGTTTGGAGGGACCTGGGTGAGAGCTTAAGCAAGTCCCTGCTTTCCAGCCACCATCTTGGCTCCACCCTCCCCCCCGACCCCCAAGGACAGGCTTTTCAAGGGCACTTGATTAAATAAGTCCTAAAAAAGAAAACAGTAAAAGAAAGTCCCCTCTTAATTAATGAAACACATCCCTTTCATATAATCTAATAATTCCTAAATTATCTCTCCTTGATCTATTTTCCCAGTCAGTTGTTTTTCAAACTTTTTATTTCACATTTTCTTTTATTTTTGCCATTCTTTTTATTTTGTTTTATTGTTTATTGATGGCTTATGATGTCATTTGATTCCATTAGATTTTTATGGAATTATTTTCTTTTCTTATTTGTCCTATTCTGCTTTTTAAGGCCTTCTCTTTTTCTGTATTTTTGTGCTTTTTTTTTAATCAAACAATTTTCATTTCATAATTTTTTCCCCAAGTTTTCCTTTACAACTCTTATCTCTTTCTTTAGTCATTCCAAGAATTATTATTGGGTTTGTGACCATGTAGAATTTTTCTTTGAGGGTTTGGTTATATGTATTTTCACAATGTTGTCTTTTTAAGGTTGTATCTTGTTCTTCCCTGCTACCATAGTGGATTTTTATGTTCCTCCTCCTGCCCTCCTTTTTTTGTTATTGTTTGCTTATTTTCCAGACTTTTTCTTGTCTTTTAACTTTATGTTAAATTTGGGCTCTGTTCAGTGTGTGTGTGCGGGGGGAGGCAGGCACTGTACCAAGATTTAGGTTTTTTTTTTTTTTTTTGGTGCTGCTCTTTTCAGAGCTAGTTTTGGAGGACTTCAAGCATTTGGTGCTTCCATAGTGGTGTGATGTGGGGAACTGTGTTGTCACTGTTCTCCTGGTTTGTCCTCTGGTGTTAACACAGGAAAGGTTCTTGATCCTCTTAAGCTCCCAGCAGTAATTTTCTTCACGACCTTGGAACTGGGACCATGGTTCCTGCTTTCCTGCAGCCACACATGCTACTGTTCTTCTCTTCCTTGGAACTGTGACCAAGGCCTCTTCTTTCTTGTGACTGACTGTAAGTATTTTTCTCCCACCTGAAACTGTGACTCACAAGATTTCTGGACTGAGAGATCCTGAAGCTGCTGCAGCTGCTGTCTCAGCTATTTCTGAAGCCCATCTCTGGTTCTGCCCTGCATGAGATCTGGGACAGTTCTAACACTGATGTCACAGACCTCTACAACTGACCTCCTAAGTTGTCTTTGCCTGGAAAAATCTCTCACTCTGAACTTCTGTTGGCTCTTCCACTCCAAAATTAGATTTGAGGAATTATTTTAAAGTTCTTTGGAGGGGAATATTGATAGTGTTTGGCTGGGTTGCTTCCTCTAACGTGACATCTTGGCTCTGTCCCCTATTACATTTCAATCTGGTTTGGGTTGTACTAGAGGCAGGGTGTGCAACACTTCTGGAGGACAAAGAGGTTAAGTCATTTGTCTACTGTTATTCATTAAACACATTCTTGCTTCTCAGTAATCAGACCATAGGCCTGAAGCAAGAATAGACCTTATAGGACATTTAATTGAACTTCTTCATTTTGCAGACCAGGAAACTAAAGATCAGAGACTGAATCATTTGTTCTAGAGCAGAAATGGATTAAATGAGAAAAACAAACAAACAAACAAAACAAAACAAAAAACCAGGCTTTAAATTAAGCATATGGAAAATGCTTTAGATTTCTTAAGCTTGGCCCTGAAAACATAAATGGGAACAATGTATAGAAAGAGATGTTTATTTAAGTATGAGGAAAGGCTTTCATATAGTACCTACTCCAAAAAGGAAGGTGTGGTCTAGAAATATAATGGATTCCACCTCCTTGGAAGCCTTAAGTAGAAGTTGGATGGCTATACTTCATCATGTTAGTGCTCTGGACTTAAGAGTAAGAAGAACTAGGTTCACTTCTTATCACCAATACTTAAGGTGTTAAACTGAAACAGTCACTTGAACATTCTGAGCTTCAGCTTTCTGTGCTGGAGTTTTATACATTCATTTATGATATGTCTATAGTGCCTCCCAGGGTTGTCAAGTGGCTCAAGTGAGAGCAAGAACTTGCAATGCTTTGGAATTTTTTGAAGTTCTATATAAATATTAGCTGGGAATGATGCTTGGGTTAGCCAACATAGCTTTGAAGGTCCTTTCTAACTCTAATTATCTATGTGATTACATTTGACTGAGTGTAAAGAAAAGTAGATTAAGACTCAAGGCCAGGCTTTGTTATTTTTGTATGAGGTTGGGCCAGTCATTTCATTCTCAAGAATGAAATGTGGTACAATGAATAATGTGTTTTGGTTTTGTTGCTGAGACACCTGGGCAAATTTGAGCTCTCACTCTTTCTTTTTCACTGTAGACCAGTCAAGTTATTCGGATCCTCTAAGTCTCAGTTCTTTTTTCTTTTAAATTGGGGAAAATAGTACCTTCTAAATTTAGCCAACACAATTATTTTAAGTATCATGTGAAATAGTGGATAGCAGCACTAGCATAAATTTTAGCTATTAACATTCTCGTTTCCTCTATTTCCTCCAGTGTAAAATGAGAGATTTAGAGCACGCAAATTCTGAGGCTGCTCTGATTTTATGACTCCATCATTTGTAAAAAGAATGACCATAATTTATATCTAAAGAGAAAGTATCTGTAAAATGCTTTACAAACTATAATGAACTATAAAAAATATTAGCTATTGTTATTTGGTTAGGCACTTCTAAGAACAATGCTGGATAAGGGTCAAGAAATTAAAGTAGTTTGCTTTGGGAAAGCAGAACAAAGAGAAATGGATGGAAGTTACAAAGATACAGTTTGGTATGATGAAAAGAAAAGCTTTCTGAAAATTCAAGGTTCCCAACAGTAGGTTGTACTTATTAGAGAGGTAAGAGGTTTTCCTTCACTGTAGGTCTCAAGGGAAGGCTAGATGACTACTTGTCACATGTGTTATATTGGGGATGATGTTGGGATTGTGCAAAGGAAATGGTGGAAACTAGATCCTCTTCTGAGTGAAATTCTGTGACTTTATTTTGTTTATTTTTTTCATGAGCTACTTAATGCACAATGGAACACAGCGAGGCATTATTTAGTGACCATTTTGAATGTCAGCCTTAATTAGATAATCATCTGCCTCTTTATTAAAAAAAAAGAAAAAAAATTTTCTGCAATGTGAACTACATGTGATTGTACCTGTGCATATATAAAATCCCTGTGTATATATGTATATGCAGACATTACTTATGTGTGTGTGCAAATACACATATATACATGCACACACATGTGATATATGTGTTTATATGTGTATTTCCCTATCTGTGTATACACACATGTATATGAAGTCTAAAATACTTATGCATATATACAAATACATATGCGAACATAAGGATTCATACTTACAGAAGCAATACAGGCATGCAAACTGACATACATAAACATGCATTATATTGAGTTTCTGAGTGCCTGTGGGTATGTCTTTGTACATTGGTGGAGGCAAAGTGTTTTGCCTGTAGTTACAAAGTTTGTATTCACTGTCATAAGTAGGCTTTGAATACAGGATTCCATGAATTGAAGGCCAGTTTCCTTTTCACTTCATCACCTTCCTTCTATATATCTTTAGTTTCTACCATTTTCATCTCTGAATGTCTAGTCAGAGCTCTCTGCCATGTGACTTCAACCTCTTAAATATCCTACAAGTGCAAAATACACAATTTGGTCCTTATTATTAAAGATGAGGCCCATAAAACCAGATGGTAAGTACCCAACTCCAAAAGCAAAACTAGTTTTGAAATTAACCACACATTCTCGTATAATGAACCATATAATTAATCCGTGAGCAAAATGATAAAGTCCCTAATCGTACATACAGTCAGCTGGCACTTTGTCGATTTGGTTACTAACTCAGCTGTTTCATTTAATACTCTGAGTTAATGAGGGGTCTCAAAGCCTAACAAGATGAACATTAGACGATATATGCATAGAGCCCAAGACTCTTAGAAGCTTGGCTGGCAAGTAAAAGAAGTAATTAGAAAAAATATATAAATAAATCATGATGGTCATTTGTGAACGTAAGTGAAAGTCTGATTGATAGTAATAGAAAGGTAACATCTATTAAGAGGCCAAATGTCACACTGCTCAGTTTTGCTGGTATGGGAGAGCTATTTCCAATTTTCACCAAGCTCAGATAAAACTATTAACAACATACTTAAAACTTCGCTTTCCTGTTCATGAGGAATGGCTGGCATAGAGGTTAATGGCTCTGACGCCCATTTAGCAGAAGCTCTGTAAGTCTCCATTTGTTTGCCCCATAAAAAAAGGCTTTTCATAAACTTGGCTCTCCCACAGTTTAATAAAATTTGAAGTGTTCCAAGGATTTAACAAAACCACCCAATGAATTAAATGTGATTCAGAAAGATCAAATATGATGACTTTTGCCTTCTAAATAATCTATCCATTTTTTTATCATTCATTCAACATTTGATTAAGTCACTACTCTGTGTAATGTGCTATATGAGTTTTTTTTTAAAGGATCACTTCTTAAATAGCCTTAATCCCTGAATGGGTGTTGCCTCACTCAAAATGAGAACTTGGAAAGATCTTAGCTTAAAAAGGCCAAGGTCTCCAGCTTCATCTTGGGCCATCTCTAGTTTTCCTGATCTACCTCTGGGCACTGGACCCAGATGGCTCTAGAGGAGAAAGTGAGGCTGTTGACTTTGCACAGCCCTCCCTCGCTTAAATCTAACGCAATTGCAAATCACGTCCTCAACTTCCTGATATAATGGTCCTCTTCCCAACATGACCATTCCAGTTCTTGTTTATAAACTCACTTGTTGTTCAGTCATTTCAATCATGTCCAACTCCTGAGGACCCCATTTGGGGTTTTCGAGGCAAAAATACTGGAGTAGTTTGTCATTTCCTTCTCCAAGTCATTTTACAGATGAGGAAACAGGATTAAGTGACTTGCTTAGGGTCACACAGCTAGTGTCTAAGATTGAATTTGAACTCAGATCTTGCCTGATGTCAGGCCCTGGCTCTTTATCTATTGTATGTGCCACCTAGCTGCACTCACAATTTTATGAATCGGTATGCATGAATAGATTATTTTTCTTGTTGTAACAGCTTCTTTCTGAATCTTCTTGCCTTTCCCTGCTAGAGTACCTATGTCTAATATTTACTTCACTCAATCTTTCTGGGGTAGGATTGTTGGAATTCATCTTCCTTAAGCACCACTGTAAACCTGTTACTCCTTATTAAAAACTCATCCTAAATTCCCATGTGGCATTGCCTCCCAATGCAAGGCCAAACTGCTCAGCACTTCTATACATCTTTAGCTCTACTCTCTGTATTCAGGTCATTAACTTTCCCTTCAAGCCGCTGGAAACTTGAATGCTGGACCTGGAACCTTAGTGGGCTTTGACAGGTGAGGTATGACTCTAGATTGCTCAACTCCAGACAGCTACAATACGTCTGGTTCTCCTTTTATCTATTGTTTTCCTCCATTAGTACATAAACTCCTCAAGGGAAGTGGCTCACTTCTACATTTTTCTATTTTCAGTCATCAGCGATGGGACATAGGAAGCAGTTAATATATGTTCTCTCTATATCTTTCTCTCTGACTTTCTGACTCTTTTACTATCTCTCTTTTGTTCTCTGATTCTATGTACAGTTGTCTGTCTCTGCCTGTCTCTGTCTGACTCTATTTCTCTTTCTCTGTCTCTCTGTCTGTCTCTGTCTGATTCTATCTGTGTCTCTCTTTTTCTCTCTGTCTCTCTTTCTTGGTCTCTGTCTCTCTCTCTCTCTCTCCACTCATATTTAATGACCAGCATAACCAGGCTTTCTATATCTCACAGTTTTCTTCACTTTCATCTTTGAATAGGCATGACCTTCTTGACCATGTCGCCTTCTGTACTTTTCCTCACATGGAAATGGAGGGATAGAATGGGAACAATACCCCAAAGAAAAGACAGCAACAGCAGCAGCAGCAGTAAATATTCATCAGGATACTCTGGGCAGAGTGGACAGCAACGTAAGGAGCATTGAATTTGTATTTTTTTTTCCTATGACATTTTCAGAGAAACTTTTAAAAAAAATAACTACAGGAAAATGATAAACATTCTCTTTGTCTGTTGGCAACAGATGTTACACAAGGTTGACCAGATATTGTTGTCGGTAGCTTGCATTTGAATAAGCATGCCAGTCAGGTAGAAGTGAGTCAGAGTGCAATGATATTGACAGCTGTCTTTTTTAGTCTTTTATTAGTTGACAATCTTCCACAACTTTATTAGTTCAATTGAATAGATATTTTGAAATGAAGTGATTTAATGGCTCAGCTGAATGTACAGCAATTTGCATTTAATTACCCAAAATCCATTTATGTAAGAGTGCACTGGAATTAGAAGGACTATGCCACTGGTAATTAATCGGTAATGGTGCCAGCAATGTACATTTCTGGGTCACGAGTCATGAAGGAATCAGTTTCCCTTGAAATAGTTTCTCGGATACTTATATTTTACCAGGACAAGCTTTGCCCTTAAATGCCCTCTTTGAAATGCTCAGAAATTCTGCATCACTGTCACAGGAATGAATCTGGCCTAGGAACATTACAGAAATTGAGTATTTTTTTTGCAGGCTGGAAATCTAATGCCGGTGGTAATGTATAGGTAAGTATATCACCATTCATCTGTATCAGCTGAAACACATTTTACTAAAAGGAACAGGAAATCAATAGGGAGACCAACAAAATAGTTTGGTATATTTTCCCTTTTCCCTCTTAGCTAGACATATTTCCAGAGAAAACTCTAGGTTTCGGTAATAAAAGCGATGGAACATCTCTATATCCATATTGTAAAAGAATATGTTTCTTCAAATATAGTGCCTTTACTTTAATAGTAAAGATTACTGTAGCTTCATCCCTTCTGTTTACTTTTCCCAATTCCTACCATATTTATAATCATTCCCCCTACTTCTTTGATTCTGCTACCATTGGCTACCTCTTAGTACTGCAATTCTCAGAGAGGTTGATAGTTAAGACTGTGGTTATTAAACTGAATTTACTGAAACCTAATTGAGTATCTTTTGAGAGCACATGGTATAAAAAAGTACAGAACCTACCCTTGTGACCCTATGTAATAGTAATTAAGGTGGGACTTTTTGCTTTTCTTCCCTTAAGAGCCTTTAATGATTCTGGCCTTTGTTTGAATGGGGCAGATAAAGTGGGATCTTTTCGTCTTGGAGTATTTCTCAGCACTGAGACAATTGGGAGTCATTGATTTGTATATGATATGATCCTGGGTATGGAAAACTTTCCCAGACCCAGCCTGGGTGAGATCAGAGCCCTCAGGGCTCCAAACTGGATATAATTGAGGAGAGCCTGGCATTTGATTTTGGGGGCACACTCACGGAAGGAGTGTTGAGACTCTGGGCAAGCTGCAAACTGCCCCCCCCAGCTTTGCAACCCAGATGTTGGTACCGTTAACTGTGTTTTGTGATTTGAATCAGACAAGGTCTGTCTGTTGATGTTGCATTGTAATTTGTTTGTATTTACTCTGAAGTTCAGGGTGCTGGCTTTTTTCCCCAGAACTAAGTGAGTGATATTTGTATGTTGGTTTGAAATAAGATTGTTAACACCTTAAAGTTACTTTCCTCAGTAAAGCAGTTCAAAGAACCTATGTTGGCAGCTTTCTGGGTACTGGTTGTTGGTGGAGCTTACACCCCCACAGAAGCTGCTAGCAAGATTGCTGCAACACCCTAAAGACCCAGGTTCAAGTCTGCCTTGTGACACATGTTTCTATGTGGTCTTGAGCAAGTCACTTAACTTCTCTAATATTAATTAGATGAATTAGTAAGGAGTTTTTACGGCAGTTTTTTAAACTTTTTGTGGGTCATGAGCCACTTTGGTAGTTTAGCAAAGTCCTAAAATGATCATTTGAAATAACTGGAGGAAATGCTAAATTTCAGAGTTTGGTGAAAATAGAGGCTTTTGTTTTCCTGTCTAAGCTCATGAATCTGCTGGAATCTATCCATTGAACCACTATTCTATGATTATAAGTTATAGAACAGTTGCAGATCAAAATTGTTAGTTTCTTGATCCAGAATGGTTTACACCAAGGAAATCAAAGAGTTATGCCCCCACAAAAAAAAAAATATATATATATATATATATGTGTGTGTGTGTGTGTGTGTGTGTATTTATATATATGTGTATGTGTGTGTTTATACACACACATACACACACACACACACACACACACACATATATATATATATATATATACATACGTAGATGGATAGATAAATATAGATAGAGATAGAGATTATATCTATAACTATATATGTATGTGTATGTCTATTATATACTATATATGCACACATATATACTTACATACATGTGTATATATACAAGTATACATGTATTATATACATATTTATATATGTGTGTGTACAGAGTGTGTGTTAGCTTTAATAATGCAAAACTACAAAGACATTTGAAATACCCTGTGTGTTCATATCTAAACATTATATACATGCACTTACACATATACACACACATGATGTATACATGAATATTCATATATGCAAAATATATGTATATAGCTATGTATATTGGAATATGCATATATACATATTTATTCACATGTGTATATTCATATGCAAATATATGTTTCTCTAATATTCAACTCACTTTCTTTGGTGAGAACTCTATTTTTGCTTTTTCAAAAGCTTCTCTATTTCACCTCTTTGATGACTCCCCCTACTGATACTGTTTATGAGTGCCTTCATGTTTTGGTTTTGAGTACTCCTTGTCGTGTCTTTACCCCTACAAGGGATCAGAGGGCTTCCAAAATCCCTTTTAAAGCTGGTCATCCACCTTTGGTGTCAACCTGACAGTCAAACTCTCACCTGTATCTCCTAGAAGCTTCACAGTGACAACGTACAGGTAAAATTCTCTTTGCAGACAGGCTAAAACAAATTAAGTGTAACTGATGGGCCTCAAGCCTATGAATTAGGGGATGTCTATCCCAAGCTTGTGAAGACTTCTCCTCTGTAGAATGGGTGGATGAAAACAATTTATTTCAACAGCCATGAAGTTGCCTGAAACAGATGTTGTGGAGCACTTAGAGCTTGGTCAGATATAGAAGATACTAAGACCATCCACAGGAAATTACCAATTGTTTGACTTTTGTTTTGCCACTTGACTAAGATGATTCTGGAAGAAAGAGTGGGGTTGACTTTGTGAACCTCTGTCTCACTTAAATTTACATCATGTGCAAGTGAAAATATCACCCTGAGAATGAAGGACCACCACCACCAACAGGGGATTAGAGTAGATCTATTGGAGGGAATGATAAAGGAAGAAAAAAGCTGAGGCTAGGGTAAAAGCATTACTGCCATTGATATGTTCATCAATCCATCTTCTACATCTTATTTTAGAGTTGTATGATAGCCTTTGGAGAGGCCGTGTGGTACAATTGGAAAAAAAAATTTGAAACCAAAAATATGGATTCGAATCCTGGCTTTCTAGCTTATTACCTCAGAGGTTCCAGGCAAACAAGTCGTTCTTCATTGGCTGTTTTTGTTTTAATCCTCAAAGCCATTGGGGTGGATTAGATAATTGCCTAAAGTCCCTTTCAGTTATGAATCCATGATGTTTGTTTACTCTTATGATTATTTTAAATAATTCTTAGAATCCAGGATTCATTCACCATATGAGTTAAATTGACCTTCCCTCCTTCATCACTGATGAGAAAGATTTATGATTATGTCTAAAACTTAACACACATAACTCTCTGGAAAACTACAAATGCTTCTCAAAGAAGCCTTTGATTTTTGACACTTAAAGGTCTAAGAAGCCCAGCTGCTTTATAAATAGCCCATAAGTCACAGGAGCCCCAATGCTTCATCTCTATTCTCTTTCTCTGTAGCATAACACTCAGTGGTGTGGTGTTAAATGTCTAACAACCAGCTTTCTGGAAACAAATCCACACCTAACACATTTTTTAAATTTAATCTGCATTATTAATATTATTGCCATGGGTATCTTAAGTCTAAACAATCAGCAAAATAAAAAATCATGGCCCTAATTTGTAGTGTTTGCCGATTTCCAAGTGTAAATGCTCAGTATGAAAATGAAGTAATCATCTCTCTGTTGAAGGTATTGCCAACTACCCCTACATCCATAGCATTTGAACGAAATTGGGTCTTTTTCTCCTGTCATTGAACATGGAGAACACTAGACACTCTCCAAGACAATAGATAGAAGACATTTCCATACGTTGTGCCCTTGTTGAAGACCCAGTTCCCTGCTCATCATATTCCTGTAATATTATTTTCTCTAAAGAGTATTTGCTCTGAGTGACAAAGATATTCTGGTCCATGCCTATTGATTCTGTTTATTCTTATTCTGGAAAGCAATAAACTGCATAGCATAATTGCAAAATCACTATCTGTCAACACTCTACCCTTGAAGTTTTCCATGCAAATGATAAATAGGACAAAAGCAATTTAACAGATAAGAAACTGGAGGAGCAAGGTAATATAGGGTGTGTTTGATTGCTGGAACATACAGTAGGGGAATTTCATTGCAATCAGAAATTAGAGGAAACTTTGCTATTGGAAATAACAGGTAGGGAAAGAATTCAGCATATTCTATGAAAACCATATGAGGGGTAGAACCAGAGGACAACATTGATCATACTTGAAACCCAAAAATAAATCTCTACAATATTACCCCACACATGATCCTACCAATTGTTTAGTCAATGGCTGGCATGTAACTAGTATTTAGCGAATCCTGGTAGACTGATTTTTTGATTGTTGTACTCATGGATAAGCTTTTAAGTTCTAACCCTTCACTCTCTCATTATCATTCTCCTACTCCACCATTATTTCTTTTACTTTTTTTGGTGGGGGGAGGAATATAGGGCAATTGGGGTTAAGTGACCTGCCCAAGGTCACACAGCTAGTAAGTATGTCAAGTGTCTGAGGTCAGATTTGAATTCAGGTCCTCCTGACTCCAGGGCTGGTTCTCTATTCACTGCCCCACCTAGCTGCCCCCTCCACCATTATTTCAATACTTCTAATAACAAGTAACACATCACCTCTTGAGGCAATCCACTATATATTCAGATAACTCTAATTGTAAATAATTTATTTCTGACACTAAACATAAATTTATTTCTTTGCCATCTATACTCCTGTCTTGGTCCTGGGGCCAAGTAAGAAGGTCTCAACACATCATATCTTTTCAAATCTAATATTCCCCTGGTTCTTCAACTGGTCATTGTAGGGTACAGGCTCCAGGCTTTTCACCATCCTACCTACTTCCTTCTTGAAAATTCAAATAATCAATGTGTTTTCTACAATGTAGGGCCCAGAACTGAATGCAGTCTCTCAACTACCAGCATCACCAACAACCAACATTCACCACTACCACAATAGTTGTAGCCACTGGAAACACCAGCACAACCCATCACCAGTGAAACCAATGCCACCCATCACAAACACTTTCTATCTGAAGCACTTGCTCCTTGATGGAAGTCATCGGTGTAGTGTTATACCGGAACAGTTATAGTATAACTGTTCTCTGTCCTGTCCTTCATGGTGACCAATTAGAAACATTTTCTTTAAAAAATATTGATGTACTTTTTTGTTGTTGTTATAACTAAGTCTTTTCCAATGTATTGTCACTAAATAAAAAAAAATGTTGCATAGAACGAACAAGCACATCCATGCATCTGTTTCGCTGATTCATTAGTCCTCTACCTCCCCATCTAAATGGCAAGACATTTCAGACATCTATGGTTAATAAATTTAAGCTGGACTCTCTGAAACAAATCTTATAATCCCTCCTATATGCAAGTCTAATGGGTTTAATGGGAGGAGGGGAGTGGCTACCTTCTCACTCACTGTTATAAACACAAAATCTGAATGACTAATTTTCTGGTATGCTATAGTAGTAATTCCTTTTCATGTATATTTTAGAATGGGTGGCTGATAAGATCATTTCCAACTCTCAGATTAATACATTCTATGCTTTCTTTTCAAATAATACTTTATTTAACCAGAGTAATCATTAAATAAAGGAGATCATGGAATAATGGATGGAGAATTAGTCATTATTAGGAATATCTATGTAGAGTCTGACCCAGATCAGCTCCATAACTCTGGGCAAAATATATAACCTCTCAGCACCCTAAAGATAAAATAAATGAATTAATAAGTGGAAAAAATAGAATGAATGAATATTAAATACTTGCTATGTGCTATTTTATTTGTTAAAACTTTGAGACTATAAATAGAAAGAGCTGCTTGATGCCTTTTCTCAATGAAATCACAATCTAATGTGGAGAAAACACATAAAAGAACACCTGTATGAAAGAAGAATGGAGAAGCCAAGACTTCCTAAAAGGGCTTCAGCAGGGCAGATAATGACTCTCAAGAATCCGTAAGTTACATTAGGAAGTAAGCTGATGAATGGTGCTAGGGTTCTGTATGGTACAGAAGTAGGACAGATGGTCAGACTCAGAAGAAGTGAGGAGGCTACTTCGCTTCATCACAAAGAATAGAGTTGGGCCCATCAATCTCATCCTAGCTATATGAGCAGTCAAGTTGTAGAAAAGGACCAATCTGCATTAGTGAAGAGATGTTCCTTGCCAGAAGTTCTCAACACTAATAAACATCACTGGGCTAGTTTAAAAAAAGTCTGAAACAAGGTACCTGACCAACATTTCTAGGTAAGTGAAGAATGGTGCAATGGAGAGGAAAATGAAATCAATATCTCTGCATTTACAAGCCCCTCATATCCTGGAGGTGTAAGCCTTCTCTCATTGCAGGCCATTGGAAAATGTTTCACAGAAATTACAAAATTGAGAACACAAGCACAGCCCTACTTCAGCTGCACACTCCTTGTTTAATAATGTACATTTCTGATAGTGATTGATGGATGTGATGGTTCATATATTAAAGTACCTCAATAGAAAGATTAGATTCTATTTTTTTTCCTTCTCAGCTGAGCAAGTCTATCAATTCCAAGCATTTATCTGCAGGCCTGATACTGGGTACATGTCAGAGATATACTTAAAGGTCAGCAAGATTACAATTAATTTTGAAGAGCTTTGAGGTGGAGGTGGGTAAACCCAATTAACTCCTTGTGGGCAGATAGTTAAAAAAAGCAGAGGGCTGACCTTATTTTAGCTAAAGCCAGAGAATCCCAGAATCTCTGAGACCAACTATCCTAGCCTGGAGCTGACTGGGAATCCTCACAAGTGGTCACCCAGGCTTAATTTCACAGCCTTGAATTAGGCAAATTAACTCTGCCTTCCTGCAGAGACCCATTCCACCATTGGACAGCTCTAAATTCAATTTAAATTTTTGGTTTGCTTGCTTATATTCCCTTTCAGTCAGCCAAATCTTCATGCAATTTCCAAATTGTTCACAGTATTTTGTTGTTGTTGTTGTGAGAGTAAATAGAACATGTAAAATTTCATTTCTGTATTTAAAATAACTAGACAGTATAAAATTGGAATACTGCTGTGGCATAGGAAATGATGAGTTAGAAAAATATGGAAAGACTTTTACTTATGAAGGAAGAGGTTATCCACTCAGAAAAACAAAGGACAAACAATTATATTATGGTCTTACATACAGGAATATAAATGCATATGGCTATATATATGAGTATGATTATAGATCTCTAAGTATATGCACATGTATGTAAATATACATGTGTATATGTTCTTGTATATATTTATATATATATATGAGTATAAAAACACAGATATATTGTATATACATATAGGCATATATTGTGTATATGTGTGTCTATATATGTGTATATGCACATATACATATACATACATATATATATATACATACACAATTCACAAATGCATGCACACACATACATATGTAAATACATAATACATGCTTCTTGGGTGGGGAGGAAGGTGGAAAAAGAACAAAGTAAAAATTTCACATCAGAGAACAAAAGAAACTTTCAAAGAAGCAAAGGTGAACAGCTCCGAACATAATGTGTAGTATTTATTATATAAGCTTTCTTGAAATGGAAATTTATTGATGTATATTTTGAATCCTCTCTAACATTCTGTTGTACACATGGCAGTGCTTTTCTTTTCTTATTGTGTATTTAAGTTTTAGTATTTAAGTTAAAATAAACCAATAAAAGAAAAAAATCTTCTGCAGCCCATCCTTTTATATATTGCATTTTAGCTTTCATTCAAAAAAACTTATGTTTCTTTTTGCCAGACTAAGTATCCTCAATTCCTAAAACAGATCATCCCATAGTGCTGTCTTCTGTCCCTCGGCCATCCCTCTTCACACTCAATCACTCAATGATTCAAGAAGGATTTACTAAGCACCTACTATGTGCCAGGAAGTATGGCACTGCTAGTAATATGAGGACAGCATTGAACACTATGCCCTCAAAGAACTTACATTCTATTTCTTATGGATAGTCTACTTTTTATGAATTTCTCCTAACTAGGTGTGAATAGATCTAAAACAATATAGTTATGTCTTCCACATTGGTACTTTCCCCATTGCATTTTTTTTTTGATGGGGGAAGGCAGGGCAGTTGGGCTTAAGTGACTTGCCCAAGGTCACACAGCTAGAAAATGTGTCAAGTGTCTGAGGTCACATTTGAACTCAGGTCCTCCTGACTCCAGGGCTGGTGCTCTACTCACTATACCACCTAGCTGCCCAACCCACTGCAGTTTTGATATAAGAAATCAAATGGAAATTTTGGGGGATCACATATTAAGGCCAGCAGACAACAAAGAGAAAGTTTAGAAAATCAGAAATGCATAAAATATATGTATAGCATTGTATAATGACAACATATTTTATCTTTTAATACTATGATAATTCAGACTTCTTCTCTGGTATGAAGGGAGGAACAAAAAAATTATCTAGAATTATGTGGCCACCTCAGCCTTTACCCCTCTGAAGTGGAAGGTATAACTATATTCCAAATGAATGTGATGAGAGTCAAGGACAATTCCCTATATATTAGACACTGTACCTCTCTGATTGCATTCTCTGTTGAAATGAGAATTCTTAAAGAAGATAAGTAAGCTAATCTCCCTACTTTAGACCTTTTATCTACTTGCCCAAGGAAGAAAACTTTGGCAGAATTAGTGTCCTTTAAGCAAAGTAATAGTGTCATATGGTCAAAGATTTGCAGATGACAATGCCCTAAAAAGTTATCCAATATAACCCCCTCGTTTCCTAGGCCTCAAAAGGTGAAGTGATTTAGGATCATAATCTGGAACTGGCAGTGACTTGAGATGACATCTGGTCCAACTTCCTCATTTCACAGATGAGGAACTAAGACCCAGAGATGTGAAAGGTACTTACCCAAGGGAGCATATGGAACAACAGCTTTAGAACAGAAAGGACAACAGAGAACATTGATTCCAAACCCCTCCTTTTACCACTGGGGAAACTGAGGCCCCAGAAGGTTAATCAGCTAACTTGCCCAAACTCACACAGATTACAAGTCTCAGAGATGGAATTTAAACCCCATTTCCCACTCTCTGGTGCTCTTCCTAATTTACAGTTTCTTCCCCAGGCTTTTGTGGACCTAAGGTCATGCCATTTGTCTAAGTAGTAACAGGTATCTCCCATGCTTGTTGTACTTCAATATTTCAAGTATCCATGGAAAATGACTCATTTTATGTCTTCAAATAGCAGCAACTCTCTTCTAACTTACTGTAGTTGGTTAAAATGAATAAATACAGTACGATCTGATAGACAACATCACTAGCCAGTTAGTTCCTCCACTAAATTTAGGATGGCCTTTAAATGACAAATCTCTATCCTCATTTTCTTCCTTGGTAAATAGCAGGGCTAGGTCATTACATGGATTCTGAAGTCATTTCAGTGACTTAACTTCTGTGACTTAATTCAATACAAAAACCAGTGACTGAAGAAAAAAAATATAATTTGCACTTTCAGCATGTCTGCCAGAAACAATCTTTATTAATTGAATATATTGTAACTCCAAGCATTTCTAAGATAATGAGGTAAGTGTCCAGGGTTGCATCATCCCTCCTTGCCAGAGAATGGTCTCTATCTCAAAACAATTTGAGGAAATTTGAATCTTGAGGGAGAAAAAAATGAGTACAACAAATATCACAGATATGTGGACTAATTACCCCATGGCCTCTTTTCTGATTGCCTGTTTTCTCCCAGAATTACCATTTTAAGGAGGATGTCCATGGCAGCTATGTCTTCCTTCCTTTCTTGGAAGCATTTCTGTATCTTTGGAGTTAATTAGACCACAGAAACCTATTGACCCCTTAAAGTTCCTCCTCCCTTGGACTTCTCACTCTAGAATTACTCTCTGCCGTTGTGGCCTTTTTCTTTTATTGGCTGGCTCATCCCAGAACCTCTGTTTTTGAGAAGGAAACCCTGGCCAGTCATATCTTCTTTAATCTCCAGGGTGTACTTACGATGCTACAAAATTACTCTACCATGTCTTTACTTGGGTGTTCATCCAACTCCAATCCTCTATATTATGGTTTTTCAATATATTACCTTTCCTCAGCAAAATATAGCCTCCTTGTGGTCTGGAAATGCCTTTTGTTCTTTTTTGTACACATTCCCAGAGCTGCACACAATTTCTGGCACTTATCTGATGCTTCGCAAATGCTTGTCTACCTGATTGATTTTCAAGGTGGCACCTGAGGTCCTTTCCAGAGCTAAATTTAAGAGTATCATGTAGTATGACTCAATCTTTGAAGATTATTAACTTCCATGGGACTCAGTTTTCTCCTCCGCAAAAAAAGAGGGCTATGACTAGCTAGATTGTGTGGTCACTTATGGGTCTATGGTCTTATGCTCATTCATTTATTCCAAAAACCTTTCTAAACTGTTTACTCATGAAAGATCATTGTGCAAAGGAATGGGGAGAATGCAGGACCAATGTAGATATAATCTTTACTTCTGTGGAGCCAACACTCTAGCAGGACAGCCATTGACATGTACCCAAGTATAGATGAAGCTAACCTCCTGATGGGACATAGCCAATAGATAGTGACCTTCAACCATATCTCTGTTTTGAATAAAATATAGTAATACAGGAATTAATAGCAGACTTTATGTTTCGAATATTTGGTTCAATCGAAAGAGGAAAGCCAGGGAAATGGATCACTCTTTCATGTCACCTATTTCCCATACTTAGAAGAATTCTGGGGCAGGTGTAGTTGCTATTTATAGCACAGAGTTACTAGAATCAAGTTTATATAACAATACAATGAACCAAACTCAAAGCCTCTAATATTCTCAAGCATTTATTGAAAGCAATAAATGTTTATTTTGATCATTCATATATAAAGCTGAATATAATTTCTATCATTTATTGGTAACATGAGAGTATTTTCTCCCATTAAAACAAAACAATCCGAAAGATTGACCTGGCTCAAAGAAATGATTGCTATGTCTGAGACAAAACCAGTAGACAAGATAAACTCATAAGTGTAGTACTGAAAAGATATTCAGAAGTCATTGAATCCAGTCTTTTCACTTTATGGAGAAGAACACTGAGATGAAGAGAATTTAAGCATCTTTGGAGAATGACAGTCATACTGAAGGTAAAGCATCTCATAGCCCCTGAGATTTAGTTAGTTAACTCAGTAAAGCAATAAACATTTATTACACACCCACTATATGTCAGGCACTGTGCTAAACCCTGCAGATGTTGTTTTTCCTTCATTTTCAAACAGAAGCATGAATCTCTTTTGGATGATGTCATAACTGGCACATGAATTGGATTTAACTGAGGCAGTCACACAAAGTCATCAGCTTTACTCTCTCTTTGAGAATCATCAAAGTCCAATAGCAAAACAAGGGTTAAGATGACTATTGATGGCCCAGGATGCAGTAGATGGATGACCTTGGGATCTTTGACATGTGACCAAGCTCTAAGTGTCTCACACCACCTGTTTCAGCTACCTTTACCCTGTCTTTATCTGCCCATTCTGCGGGAGGGAGTATTCGCATGCTTGGGATGGATGTTCCCTAACTCACTGACAGGTCTGAGGCCTGTTGGTCATCTTCAACCTAGTTTAGCTGTCTGCTAAAATGCACTGGGTCACACTGGGGTTTGTCCTCCGCTCATGTTACAGCTTCTTGGAGCCATAGGTGAGAGGTGACTAAATCGGGTGGACATTAAAGATGGATGAGGGCTCACCAAACCCTAACACCAGGGGTGCTAATCCTCCTTGAATAGCCCATACTCCCCACACTATAGATACACAAAAAGGCAAAGTCAGTCCCTGCCTTCACAGAGGTCACAATCCAATAATGGGGGTGAGGGGATGCAAGGCATGAAAAGAAACTAAAAATTGTGGGGTATGGGTTTGAGATGAAAGGGCACTCAAAGATATTGCAGTCTAATGCTCTACTTCCAAAAATGAGAAAAATGAAACATAGAAATGATGTGATATGCCCAAGGTCATACAGAAAGTGTCATGCGGTCATAGCCTCCAGACAGAAAGCTGCAGAGGGTCTTAGGAGGTCTTCTGCTCTAACTCTCTCTTTTTATATTGAAGGGAAATCCTCCTTGTCCAGAAACAAGCCTTGAACCAACAATCTTTGTTCTTTTCTTCCTGATGTTTCTCCAATGTGAGATTTTGTCTTTCCCAAAACCAAATGATGGCAGTTTACAAAGGACGTGGAAATATTGTATCCTGGATTATGACTATATTCATATTTATTTGCTTTCCCCTCTGAGATTTGTATTTCAATTTAGTCTCCTTTAAAGAAATTATGCCATTCCAGAGAAGGAGTGTTTTCCATGGGGGAATGATGGAACACAATCAGAAAATCATGGCAGGGGCCTCAGAGGCTGCCTAGGCAAATTTCAGTACAAAGTATGAACCCTCCCTATAATGTTCCTGAAAAATCATCAAATAACAAGTATGTGTTGAGCTTTCATTGAAATAAAACCTATTAAGTCTTCCATCTGACTTGTTCCCCAAATCTTTTATATATTTATCT
The DNA here is from genome assembly GCF_011100635.1 of Trichosurus vulpecula. NCBI lineage: Eukaryota > Metazoa > Chordata > Mammalia > Diprotodontia > Phalangeridae > Trichosurus > Trichosurus vulpecula. Next base: position 425,824,408 of record NC_050575.1, on the reverse strand, counting down.
CCCTTTATTATAATATAGCAATTTAAGAACAGGGAATTTCTTTATTTTTTCTTTTCTCTTTATCTCCCTACCACTTAGCATGATAAATTGACATAGAAAGCCCATAATATTTTAATTCATTTTTTCTATTCTTTTGTCTTGTTATATTTTCTGTCTTCATGACCTTATCACTTCACATGAGTTTTAATTGTCATTTCCATACAGATATTACCATATATATTCATTCATGCTTGGTCCTCTCCTTACCCCAAGTCTTGCATCATCAAAGACTACACACTTTGAATTGTAGGGGATTCAAACTCTACCTGTCCAAATAGCTCATTATCCATTCCCATCAACTCATGTCTCTTCTGCACTTCCCATCATCACTCTCCCTCTTACAATCCTCAACTGTGTACCCTCACTCACCCACCCCACCTGTGGAATCAGCCAGTCAATAAACATTTATTAAGTGTTTAACATATGGTATTTACTTTGCTAACAGCTGGGAAATTCAGAAGGAAAACATGTTCCTACACTCTAGGAACTTACATTCTAAAAGAGGATATATTATGTAAATGACTAGATATAAACGTGATATAGACAGAGTAGCTGAAAGTAACATAAAAAGGGAATATATTAGTAGCTGTGGGCAAGGTGAAAGGTATCCTGTAGAAGGCGGTATCTGAAATATTACCATTTCTAATTCAGCAATAATTTTCACTTATTTTTCGTTTTTTCTACACACACAGCCACCACCCTAAATCAAGTCCTCATCATTTCTAGCCTAGAATGCATCAATAGTCTCCAGATAGTTCTTACTTCATATCTCTCCCCACTCTAATATTTCCTCTAAATTGTTTCCGAAGTGATTTTTACTAAAGTACAGATTTGACCATACCATTTCTCTCCCTAGTAAATTCTGGTAGCTCCCTATTAACCTTGGGATCACAACCCAACTTTCCAAACTAAGAAAAGTTGGCTCCCTTTTTTGCACATTACAATCTAGCAAAACTGTATTTCTAAGTGGTCTTCATATACACTACTCTACCTCATATCACCATGCCTTTGAATTTGTTGTTTCTTTTACATGGAATGCAGTCCCTACTCAATTATGCATGGCCAACTGGGAAAAAAAATTCTGCATTTGGAACCAAAAGGAATTTGAATTTAATTTTTGCTTCTCATGCTTATGGATTGCATTACATATAGACATCAGCTTAACCTTTCTCAATCTTTATTTTTGGTACAATGGGGACATTTTTATACTATCTTCCATATAAGACATTTGTGGATACTCCCACTATCTCAAAAATTGGTGTTATACCAGAAATTGTGTTGAATTAGTAGTCATACATTGAGGTTTTGAATTTTTATTGTTCTGGTACCTCTGTAATATTGGATGAATCACTGTTCAACCCTGGGCTTTTTTTTCTCTTCTAATACTAAGCAAGGGAGGATTGGACTACATGGTGTTTAATATGCTTTTCAGCTCTAAAACTTAGATTGTAAGAATATATATTGAGTACTTTGTAAGACTTAGTATGCTACATAAGCATCATTACTATGAAAAAAAAACAAGTAACACATCCTTTGCAATAATATATAAAATGTACACAAACCTTATGATTTTAGAGCGTGAAAAATGCAGATTCATTTTTTCTTCTCTTAGTTAAGCACGGGTTTTGTTCTCAGGCCCTTTTGAATCTAAATGAGAATTTAAGAAAATCAATATAGAAAGATCTTCTGACTCAGGGAAAACAAGAATGAGAAACATGGCTCATTCTTCCAGTTTGAAGAGGACAGTCAAAGTTAGACATGGAGATCTCAAAAAGCTTGTTATCTAATGGAGAGCTAACCTACTTACACCTGAAAGTGTAATAAGCAAGGTTGCATTTGAGATATGCAAAATAAATTGCTTCATTAATTCTGAAAGGAATAATTGATTCTGTAGGCAAAAAAAAGTAAGAAAAGGAGGCCAGGTCATGAAGGATTTCTTAAAGAGATATCAAAGAGGAACAAAGCTGTGTAACAGGTATGGACCCAGATCAAATTGACTTGAGAGAGCCTAGTGTTAAATGATTCCATGTGAGAATTTATACTTTGGACATCAGTAAGCACAATAAATGAGTTCTTGATTTATAATTTGTTCATTTGTAGAAATAAAAGTGAGAGTGGTAGAGTTAAGAGAGCAATGTGAAATAGAATTTCTTGCCTTTGCTTCTCCACAACTTCCTTCACAACAGATTAGAAAGTCTGATTCAAGAAAAAGTCACATTGAGGTTTTTTTTTTCCAATCTGGAGCAGCTTAGGAAGAGAATAGACATGGAGGTATGCAAATACTAGGGTGATGGCTGGCTAGGAATATAACATAGCAGCTGTAGTAACACAGTAGTAGGAAGAAAGGGCAGAAGTCTGTGGTAGTGGCAACTATGGCTGGGAGTAGCCCAGTGTCCAGGTACCATAAGGGGACTGAACATCTGGAGCGAAAGACATATTAGGGGATCTAGATACTAGCACTTGAAGCAGGAATGGGCGTCATTTGTCATCTCTGGCATTCATTACTCAGTTCTGGGTTACAATTCCAAGGCAGAAAGAAGAATTCCTAGTCGTAATGGAGCAAAGGCCTTATTTGTGCAAGAAGAAATGAACAAGCTTCAGAAACACAGCTATGTGGCTCTCAGCCTGAGAGCAAAAGAAGGGATTCAGTGCTATCCTTAGTTCATTATCAGTCTTTCAGTCATGCGTGACTCTTCATGATGCCATTTTTTTTTTTGTTTTTTGGAGGGAGGCAAAGATACTGGAGTGATTTACCATTTTCTTTTTCAGTGGATTAAGAAAAACAAGTATTAGGTGACCTGTCACATAGCTAGTGAGACTCTGAGATCAGATTTGAACTCAGATCTTCCTGACTCCAGGCCCAGCATTCTATCCACTGAGCCATGCAGCTGTGTCCCACTTCTTTTTTTTTAATTTATTTTTTTTAATTAATTTATTTATTTTTAGTTTACCACACATGGTTCTACATAGTTTTGAGTTCCAGATTTTCTCCCCTCCCCCCCTCCCTCCCCAAGACGGCATGGAAGCTCATATAACTGTCTGTATAACTTCGCATTGGATTAATTTATGCACTAGTCAAGTTGTGGAGAAGAATTTTGACCAACGGAATGAATCATGAGAAAGAAGAAACAGAACCAAAAAAAAACAACCCAAGCACAAAAAACAAAAGAGAAGTAGAAAAGGCGAGCATGTAGTGCGCCTCGTTCTGTATTCAAACTTCACAGTTCTTTCACTGGATGAAGATAGCATTCTCCATCATGAGTCCCCTGGAGTTGTCCTTGCCCCTTAGGTTGCTGAGAAGAGCACAGTATGTCAGGGTTGGTCCTCACAGAATCCATATATCTGTAGCTGTGCACAACGTTCTCCTGGCTCTGCTCTGCTCACTCAGCATTATGTCGTGTAGGTTTTTCCAGGTTGTTACGAAGTCTGCATCATCCCCATTTCTTATGGCACAGTAGTATTCCATCACCTTCATATACCAAAGCTTGTTCAGCCATTCCCCAATTGATGGGCATCCCTTTGATTTCCAATTCTTGGCTACCACAAAAAGAGCTGCTATAAATAGCCTTGTACGTATGGGTCCTTTTCCCGCTTGTGTGATTTCTTTGGGATACAACCCTACAAGTGGTATTACTGGGTCAAAGGGTATTAACATATCTATAGCCCTTTGGGCATAGTTCCAAACTGCTCTCCAAAATAGCTGGATCAGCTCACAACTCCACCAGCAATGCAACAATGTTCCAACTTCCCCACATCCTTTCCAGCATTTATCATTTTCCTGTTTTGTTATTTTAGCCAATCTGACAGGAGACTGGTATCTAAGAGTTGTTTTGATTTGCATTTCTCTAATCAGTAGTGATCCAGAGCATTTTTTCATATGCCTATAGATAGCTTTAATTTCTTCCTCTGAAAACTGCCTGTTCATATCCTTTGACCATTTCTCAATTGGGGAATGGCTTGTATTCCTATATATTTGGCTCAGTTCCCTGTATATTTTAGAAATGAGGCCTTTATCAGAGATACTAGTTGCAAAGATTTTCTCCCAATTTTCTGCTTCCCTCCTAATTCTTGTTGCATTGGCTTTTTTTGTACAAAAACATTTCAATTTGACATAATCAAAATTATCCATTTTGCATTTTGTAATGCTTTCTATCTCTTGTTGGGTCATGAATTCTTTACATTTCCATAAATCTGATAAGTAAACTATTCCTTGCTTTCCCAAATTACTTATAGTATCAGCTTTTACTCCTAAATCATGAACCCATTTTGACTTTATTTTGGTATATGGTGTAAGATGTTGGTCTATGCCCAGTTTTTGCCCAACCATTTTCCAATTTTCCCAACAGTTTTCGTGAAATAGTGAATTATTAGCCCAGAAGCTGGCCTCTTTGGGTTTATCAAAGAGTAGATTGCTAAACTTGTTGATTTCTCCTACTTGTGTACCTATCCTATTCCACTGATCCACAACCCTATTTCTTAACCAGTACCAGGCAGTTTTGATGACTGCTGCTCTGTAGTACAGTTTAATATCTGGTGTGGCTAAGCCACCTTCTCTAGCATGTCTTTTCATTAATACCCTAGATACTCTAGACCTCTTGTTTTTCCAAATGAATTTTCTTATTATTTTGTCCAGCTCAGTAAAATAATTTTTTGGTAGTTCGATTGGTATGGCACTGAATAGATAGATTAATTTAGGTAAAATTGTCATTTTTATTATATTAGCTCAGGCCTAACCATGAGCAACTGATATTTTTCCATTTATTTAGATCTGATTTTATTCACGTGAAAAGTGTTTCATAGTTATGTTCATATAGGCCCTGGGTTTGTCTTGGCAAATAGACTCCCAAATATTTTATAGTGCCTTCAGTAACTTTGAATGGAATTTCTCTTTCTATCTCTTGCTGTTGGGCTTTGTCAGTAATGTATAGGAATGCTGAGGATTTATGTGGGTTTATTTTATATCCTGCAACTTTGCTAAAGTTGTTTATTATTTCAAGTAGTTTTTTACTTGATTCTCTAGGATTCTCTAGATAAATCATCATATCATCTGCAAAAAGTGATAATTTAGTTTCTTCTTTTCCTATTCTAATCCCTTCAATTTCCTTTTCTTCTCTTATTGCTACAGCTAACGTTTCTAGTACCAAATTGAATAATAGGGGTGATAATGGACATCCTTGTTTCACCCCTGATCTTATTGGGAATGCATCTAGCTTATCCCCATTACAAATAATGCTTGTCGATGGTTTTAGGTAGATGCTATTTATAATTTTGAGGAAGGTTCCACTTATTCCTATGCTTTCTAGTGTTTTTAATAGGAATGGGTGTTGTACTTTGTCAAAGGCTTTTTCTGCATCTATTGAGATGATCATATGGTTTCTGCTAGTTTTGTTGTTGATATGGTCAATAACGCTAATAGTTTTCCTAATATTGAACCAACCTTGCATTCCTGGAATAAATCCTACCTGGCCATAGTGTATTATTCTCGTAATGAGTTGCTGCAATCTTTTTGCTAATATTTTATTTAAAATTTTTGCATCAATATTCATTAGAGAAATTGGTCTATAATTTTCTTTCTCTGTTTTGACTCTACCTGGTTTGGGTATTAGTACCATATTTGTGTCATAAAAAGAATTTGGTAGGACTCCTTCTTCCCCTATTTTCCCAAATAGTCTACAAAGTATTGGAATTAGTTGTTCTTTAAATGTTTGATAGAATTCACATGTAAAACCATCTGGCCCTGGAGATTTTTTCCTAGGGAGTTCATTGATGGCATGCTCAATTTCTTTTTCTGATATGGGGCTATTAAGAAATTTCACTTCTTTCTCTGTTAGCCTGGGCAGTTTATGTTTTTGTAGATATTCATCCATATCTCTAAGGTTGTCAAATTTATGGGCATACAGTTGGGCAAAATAATTCCTAATTATTGTTTTGATTTCTTCTTCATTAGAGGTGACCTCAACCTTTTCATTTTTGATACTGGTAATTTGATTTTCTTCTTTCTTTTTTTTAATGAAATTGGCCAAAGGTTTATCAATTTTATTGGTTTTTTCATAAAACCAGCTCTTTGTTTTATTTATTAATTCAATAGTTTTCTTGGTTTCAATTTTATTCATCTCTCCTTTGATTTTCATTATTTCTAATTTGGTATTTAATTGGGGGTTTTCAATTTGCTCTTTTTCGAGCTTTTTCAGCTGTGTGCCCAGATCATTGATCTCCTCTTTCCCTATTTTATTCATGTAGGCATTTAGGGATATAAAACTTCCCCTAAGAACTGCTTTTGCTGCATCCCATAAGTTTTGGTATGTTGTTTCATTATTGTCATTCTCTTGAATGAAATTATTAATTGTTTCTCTGATTTGTTCTTTGGCCCACTCATTCTTTAGAATTAAATTATTTAGTTTCCAATTAGTTTTTAGCTTATTTTTCCATGGTACTTTATTAAAAATGATTCTTATTGCATCATGATCTGAAAAGGATGCATTGACTATTTCTGCTTTTCTGCACTGGATTGTGAGGTTTTTATGCCCTAGTACATGGTCAATTTTTGAGTATGTGCCATGTACTTTTGAGAAGAAAGTATATTCCCTTTTATCCCCATTCAGTTTTCTCCAGAGGTCTATCATATGTGACTTTTCAAAAATTCTGTTTACCTCCTTAACTTTTTTCTTATTTATTTTGAGGTTAGATTTATCAAGTTCAGAAAGGGGGAGGTTGAAGTCTCCCAATATTATAGTTTTGCTGTCTAATTCTTCCTGTAACTCCCTTAACCTATCCTCTAAGAATTTGTATGCCTTACCACTTGGTGCATATATGTTAAGCAATGATATTGCTTCATTGTTTATGGTGCCTTTTAGCAGGATATAATGTCCTTCCTTATCTCTTTTAATTGAATTTATCTTTACTTTTGCTTTGTCTGAGATTAGGATTGCTACACCTGCTTTTTTTACTTTAGCTGAGGCACAATATATTTTACTCCAGCCTTTTACCTTTACCCTATGCGTATCCCCCTGTTTCAGATGCGTTTCTTGTGAACAGTATATTGTAGGATTATGGTTTTTAATCCATTCTGCTATCTGCTTCTGTTTTGTGAGAATGTTCATCCCCTGCACGTTGAGGGTTATGATTTCTATCTGTGTCTTTTTCCCCATCCTAATTCCCCCTCTTTATGCTTTTATTTCTCCGTTTCCCCTTCTCCTCCTCAACAAACTTATGCTTTTGACCGCCGCTTTCCTCAGTTACCCCTCCCTCTTTATTCCCCTCCCTTATCTTACTGTTACCCACTTGCTACTTCTCCTCCCCCTTCTGACCACCCTCCTCCCTTTTTCCCCCCTTACCCTCCCACTTCCTGTAGGACAAGTTAGATTTCTAAACTTATCAGAGTATGTTATTCCCTTCTTGAACAAGATCAGATGACAGTAAAGCTCAAATACTGTTCTTCTCCCTCCCTTCTTTCCCTCTACTATAATATGTTTTTGTGCCACTTCATTTGGTGTAATTTACCCTTTCCTACTACCTCCTTACCACTTCCCTCATAGCCCTCCCTTTATATCTCTTACTTATATTTTATATCTTTACATCAGTTAATTTATACAGGCATTCACAACCTATGTATATCCCTTTCAATTGTCATAATAGCTGTACCATTCACAAGAATGACTTATATATGTGTGTGTGTGTGTGTGTGTATATATATATATATATATATATATATATGTATATATATATATATATATATATATATATATATATATATGTGTGTGTGTGTGTGTGTATAAAACATACGTCAGATGATGTAATCCCACATAAAGATGTAACCTACCCTTATTGGTTAATAATGTTTGTGGGGTTTTTCCCCCTGGTTACCTTTTTATGTCTCTCTTGAGGTTTGTATTTGGAGATCAAATTTTCCATTGAGTTCTGGCCTTTTCATCAGGAAGGTCTGGAATTCCCTTATTTCATTGAATGTCCATCGCCTTGCCTGGAAAATTATGCTTAGTTTTGCTGGGTAGTTGATCCTTGGTTGTAGTCCCAGCTCCTTTGCCCTTCGGAATATCATATTCCAATTTCTCCTGTCTTTTAATGTGGAAGCTGAGAGATCCTGCGTGATCCTGACTGTAGTTCCATGATAATTGAATTGCTTCTTTCTGGCTGCTTGCAGTATTTTCTCCTTGAGTTTATAGCTCTGAAATTTGGCTATAATATTTCTTGGTGTTTTCAGTTTGGGATCTCTTTCAGGGGGTGATCGGTGAATTCTTTCAATGACTATTTTGCCCTCTGGTTCTAGGACCTCTGGGCAGTTGTCTTTGATAATTTCTTCGAAGATACTGTCAAGGCTCTTTTTTTCATCATGGATTTCTTGTAGACCAATAACTCTCACATTGTCTCTCCTGGATCTATTTTACAGGTCAGTTGTTTTGCCAATCAGATATTTCACATTTTTTTTCTATTTTTTCATTCTTTTTTTTTTAAAGGTGTTTTATTTATTTTTAGTTTACCACACACGGTTCTACATAGTTTTGAGTTCCAGTTTTTCTCCCCTCCCTCCCGCCTCCCTCCCCAAGACGGCATGAAGTCTCATATAACTGTCATGTATAACTTCGCATTGAATTAATTTATGCTCTAGTCAAGTCGTGGAGAAGAATTTTGACCAATGGAATGAATCATGAGAAAGAAGAAACAGAACCAAAAAAAAAAAAAACAAAACAAACAAAAAAAAAACCCCAAAAACAAAAACAAAAGAGAAGCAGAAAAGGCGAGCATGTAGTGTGCCTCAGTCTGTATTCAAACTTCGCAGTTCTTTCTCTGAAAGAAGATAGAATTCTCCATCGTGAGTCCCCTGGAATTGTCCTTGCCCCTTTAGGTTGCTGAAAGAAGCGCAGTATGTCAGGGTTGGTCCTCACGGAATCCACATATCTGTGGCTGTGCACAACGTTCTCCTGGCTCTGCTCCGCTCACTCAGCATTATGTCGTGTAGGTTTTTCCAGGTTGTTATGAAGTCTGCATCATCCCCATTTCTTATGGCACAATAGTATTCCATCACCTTCATATACCACAGCTTGTTCAGCCATTCCCCAATTGATGGGCATCCCTTTGCTTTCCAATTCTTGGCTACCACAAAGAGAGCTGCTATAAATATTCTTGTACATATGGGTCCTTTTCCTGCTTGCATGATTTCTTTGGGATACAACACTAGAAGTGGTATTACTGGGTCAAAGGGTATGAACATTTCTATAGCCCTTTGGGCATAGTTCCACACCGCCCTCCAAAATGGCTGGATCAGCTCACAACTCCACCAGCAATGCAACAATGTTCCAATTTCCCCACATCCTTTCCAGCATTTATCATTCTCCTGATTTGTTATTTTAGCCAATCTGACAGGAGAGATGTGGTATCTAAGAGTTGTTTTGATTTGCATTTCTCTAATCAGCAGCGATCCAGAGCATTTTTTCATATGCCTGTAGATAGCTTTAATTTCTTCCTCTGAAAACTGCCTGTTCATATCCTTTGACCATTTCTCAATTGGGGAATGGCTTGTATTCCTATATATTTGGCTTAGCTCCCTGTATATTTTAGAGATGAGGCCTTTATCAGAGATACTAGTTGCAAAGATTTTCTTCCAATTTTCTGCTTCCCTCCTAATTCTTGTTGCATTGGCTTTTTTTGTACAAAAACATTTCAATTTGACATAATCAAAATTATCCATTTTGCATTTGGTAATGCTCTCTATCTCTTGTTGGGTCATGAATTCTTTACTTTTCCACAAATCTGATAAGTAAACTATTCCTTGCTTTCCCAAATTATTTAGAGTATCAACTTTTACTCCTAAATCATGAACCCATTTTGACTTTATTTTGGTATATGGTGTAAGATATTGGTCTATGCCCAGTTTTTTCCCTACCATTTTCCAATTTTCCCAACAGTTTTTGTGAAATAGTGAATTATTAGCCCAGAAACTGTCTTCTTTGGGTTTATCAAAGAGTAGATTGCTAAACTTGTTGATTTCACCTACTTGTGTACCTATCCTGTTCCACTGATCCACACCCCTGTTTCTTAACCAGTACCAGGCAGTTTTGATGACTGCTGCTGTGTAGTACAGTTTAATATCTGGTGTGGCTAAACCACCATCTCTAGCATGTCTTTTCATTAATACCCTAGATACTCTAGACCTCTTGTTTTTCCAAATGAATTTTGTTATTATTTTGTCCAGCTCGGTAAAAAAAATTTTTGGTAGTTCGATTGGTATGGCACTGAATAGATAGATTAATTTAGGTAGAATTGTCATTTTTATTATATTAGCTCGGCCTAACCATGAGCAACTGATATTTCTCCATTTATTTACATCTGATTTTATTCGCGTGAAAAGTGTTTCATAGTTATGTTCATATAGGCCCTGGGTTTGTCTTGGCAAATAGACTCCCAAATATTTTATAGTGCCTTCAGTAACTTTGAATGGAATTTCTCTTTCTATCTCTTGCTGTTGGGCTTTGTCAGTAATGTATAGGAATGCTGAGGATTTATGTGGGTTTATTTTATATCCTGCAACTTTGCTAAAGTTGTTTATTATTTCAAGTAGTTTTTTACTTGATTCTCTAGGATTCTCTAGATAAATCATCATATCATCTGCAAAAAGTGATAATTTAGTTTCTTCTTTTCCTATTCTAATTCCTTCAATTTCTTTTTCTTCTCTTATTGCTACAGCTAATGTTTTTAGAACCAAATTGAATAATAGGGGTGATAATGGACATCCTTGTTTCACCCCTGATCTTATTGGGAATGCATCTAGTTTATCCCCATTAGAAATAATGCTTGTTGATGGTTTTAGGTAGATGCTATTTATAATTTTGAGGAAGGTTCCACTTATTCCTATGCTTTCTAGTGTTTTTAATAGGAATGGGTGTTGTACTTTGTCAAAGGCTTTTTCTGCGTCTATTGAGATGCTCATATGGTTTCTGCTAGTTTTGTTGTTGATATGGTCAATTATGCTAATAGTTTTCCTAATATTGAACCAGCCTTGCATTCCTGGAATAAATCCTACCTGGTCATGTTGTATTATTCTCGTAATGAGTTGCTGCAATCTTTTTGCTAATATTTTATTTAAAATTTTTGCATCAATATTCATTAGAGAAATTGGTCTATAATTTTCTTTCTCTGTTTTGACTCTACCTGGTTTGGGTATTAGTACCATATTTGTGTCATAAAAAGAATTTGGTAGGACTCCTTCTTCCCCTATTTTCCCAAATAGTCTACAAAGTATTGGAATTAGTTGTTCTTTAAATGTTTGATAGAATTCACATGTAAAACCATCTGGCCCTGGAGATTTTTTCCTAGGGAGTTCATTGATGGCCTGCTCAATTTCTTTTTCTGATATGGGGTCATTAAGAAATTTCACTTCCTTCTCTGTTAGTCTGGGCAGTTTATGTTTTTGTAGATATTCATCCATATCTCTAAGGTTGTCAAATTTATGGGCATACAGTTGGGCAAAATAATTCCTAATTATTGTTTTGATTTCCTCTTCATTAGAGGTGACCTCACCTTTTCATTTTTGATACTGGTAATTTGATTTTCTTCTTTCTTTTTTTTAATCAAATTGGCCAAAGGTTTGTCAATTTTATTGGTTTTTTCACAAAAGCAGCTCTTTGTTTTATTTATTAATTCAATAGTTTTCTTGGTTTCAATTTTATTAATCTCTCCTTTGATTTTCAGTATTTCTAATTTGGTATTTAATTGGGGGTTTTCAATTTGCTCTTTTTCTAACTTTTTCAGCTGTGTGCCCAGATCATTGATCTCCTCTTTCGCTATTTTATTCATGTAGGCATTTAGAGATATAAAACTTCCCCTAAGAACTGCTTTTGCTGCATCCCATAAGTTTTGGTATGTTGTTTCATTATTGTCATTCTCTTGAATGAAATTATTAATTGTTTCTCTGATTTGATCTTTGGCCCACTCACTCTTTAGAATTAAATTATTTAGTTTCCAATTAGTTTTTAGCTTATTTTTCCATGGTACTTTAGTAAAAATGATTCTTATTGCATCATGATCTGAAAAGGATGCATTGACTACTTCTGCTTTTCTGCACTGGATTGTGAGGTTTTTATGCCCTAGTACATGGTCAATTTTTGAGTATGTGCCATGTACTTTTGAGAAGAAAGTATATTCCCTTTTATCCCCATTCAGTTTTCTCCAGAGGTCTATCATATGTGCCTTTTCTAAAATTCTGTTTACCTCCTTAACTTTTTTCTTATTTATTTTGAGGTTAGATTTATCAAGTTCAGAAAGGGGGAGGTTGAGGTCTCCCAATATTATAGTTTTGCTGTCTATTTCTTCCTGTAACTCCCTTAACCTCTCCTCTAAGAATTTGTATGCCTCCACTTGGTGCATATATGTTAAGCAATGATATTGCTTCATTGTTTATGGTGCCTTTTAGCAGGATATAATGTCCTTCCTTATCTCTTTTAATTAGAGCTATCTTTACTTTTGCTTTGTCTGAGATTAGGATTGCTACACCTGCTTTTTTTACTTTAGCTGAGGCACAATATATTTTACTCCAGCCTTTTACCTTAACCCTATGTGTATCCCCCTGTTTCAGATGCGTTTCTTGTGAACAGTATATTGTAGGATTATGGTTTTTAATCCATTCTGCTATCTGCTTCTGTTTTGTGAGAATGTTCATCCCCTGCACGTTCAGGGTTATGATTTCTATCTGTGTCTTTTTCTCCATCCTAATTCCCCCTGTTTATGCTTTTATTTCTCCCTTTCCCCTTCTCCTCCCCAACAAAGTTTTGCTTTTGACCGCCGCTTTCCTCAGTTAACCCTCCCTCTTTATTCCCCTCCCTTATCTTACCGTTACCCACTTGTTACTTCTCCTCTTCCTTCTGCCCTCCCCCCTCCCTTTTTCCCCCCTTTCCCTCCCACTTCCCGTAGGACAAGTTAGATTTCTAAACTTATCAGAGTATGTTATTCCCTTCTTGAACTAGATCAGATGACAGTAAAGCTCAAATACTGCTCTTCTCCCTCCCTTCTTTCCCTCTACTATAATATGTTTTTTTGCCACTTCCTTTGGTGTAATTTACCCTTTTCTACAACCTCCTTACCACTTCCCTCATAGCCCTCCCTTTATATCTCTTATTTATATTTTATATCTTTACATCAGTTAATTTATACAGGCATTCACAACCTATGTATATACGTTTCATTTGTCACAATAGTTGTACCATTCACAAGAATGACTTATATATGTATATGTATATATATATATATATATATGTATATATATATATATATATATATATATATATATATATATACATAAAAAACATACATAAGATGATATAATCCCACATAAAGATGTAAACAACCTAACCTTATTGGTTAATGAAGTTTGTGGGGTTTTTCCCCCTGGTTACCTTTTTATGTCTCTCTTGAGGTTTGTATTTGGAGATCAAATTTTCCATTGAGTTCTGGCCTTTTCATCAGGAAGGTCTGGAATTCCCCTATTTCATTGAATGTCCATCGCCTTGCCTGGAAAATTATGCTTAGTTTTGCTGGGTAGTTGATCCTTGGTTGTAGTCCCAGCTCCTTTGCCCTTCGGAATATCATATTCCAATTTCTCCTGTCTTTTAATGTGGAAGCTGAGAGATCCTGCGTGATCCTGACTGTAGTTCCATGATATTTGAATTGCTTCTTTCTGGCTGCTTGCAGTATTTTCTCCTTGAGTTTATAGCTCTGAAATTTGGCTATAATATTTCTTGGTGTTTTCAGTTTGGGATCTCTTTCAGGGGGTGATCGGTGAATTCTTTCAATGACTATTTTGCCCTCTGGTTCTAGGACCTCTGGGCAGTTGTCTTTGATAATTTCTTCGAAGATACTGTCAAGGCTCCTTTTTTCATCGTGGATTTCCGGTAGACCAATAACTCTCAAATTGTCTCTCCTGGATCTATTTTCCAGGTCAGTAGTTTTGCCAATCAGATATTTCACATTTTTTTCTATTTTTTCATTCTTTACGTTTTGTTTTATTACTTCTTTATGCCTCATAGATTCATTAGCTTCTACTTGCTCAAGTCTAATTTTAAATGAGTTAGTGTTTACATTTTGCTTTTGAGCCTCCATTTTCAATTGGTTGATTTCACCTCTCAGGGTGTCCTTTTCTCTCTCTAGATTCTGAATCTCCATAGCCATTTCGCCAATCTTATTCTTTAGGGACTTTTCCATTTTTTCCATGTTTTCTTTTACCTCCCTAATTTGGTTTTTAAAATCCTCTTTTAGCTCTTCCAGCAGTGCTTTTTGGGCTGGAGACCAGATCATATTAGCTTTTGAGGTATCTGATGTATCTACCGTGTCATTGCTATCTTCTTCTATGTCGATATTTTGATCCTGCCTGTCTCCATAAAAAGAATCTATTGTCCTCGGTTTTTTTGTGTTCTTCTTCATGTTGGTTTGCCTTTTGCTGGCTTTACAACGAATTTCTATCTGTGGATCTCAGGGCTTTCTGTCCCAGCTTTCTTATTCTGGGGGTTGTGAGTCTAGAATTATAACCTTCAGTTTCCTGAGGTGTGGGGGAGGGGTCTGGCTCCCTGGCGTCTCACTCCCTGTGGGTGCTCTCCAGCACTTGCTTTTCAGCAATGGTCTCAGCTGTTTGTTGTTTGAGCTGATGACTGGCGCTTCCCCTGGGGGAGCAAGATTACGTCTGGGCTCCTGGCTTGGCCCCCTGCCGACTCTTCCCCTCTGGGACTAATGAGCTTCTAGTATTTGTCCTGTGAAGCCCCGCTACTCTCTCCTCTGTTTCAGTTCTCTTTTTTTTTTTTTACGTTTTGTTTTATTACTTCTTGGTGCCTCATAGATTCATTAGCTTCCACTTGCTCAAGTCTAATTTTGAATGAGTTAGTGTTTACATTTTGCTTTTGAGTCTCCTTTTCCAATTGGTTGATTTCACCTCTCAGGGTGTCCTTTTCTCTCTCTAGATTCTGAATCTCCATAGCCATTTCACCAATCTTATTCTTTAGGGACTTTTCCATTTTTTCCATGTTTTCTTTTACCTCCCTAATTTGGTTTTTAAAATCCTCTTTTAGCTCTTCCAGCAGTGCTTTTTGGGCTGGAGACCAGATCATATTAGCTTTTGAGGTATCTGATGTATCTACCGTGTCATTGCTATCTTCTTCTATGTCGATATTTTGATCCTGCCTGTCTCCATAAAAAGAATCTATTGTCCTCGGTTTTTTTGTGTTCTTCTTCATGTTGGTTTGCCTTTTGCTGGCTTTACAACGAATTTCTATCTGTGGATCTCAGGGCTTTCTGTCCCAGCTTTCTTATTCTGGGGGTTGTGAGTCTAGAATTATAACCTTCAGTTTCCTGAGGTGTGGGGGAGGGGTCTGGCTCCCTGGCGTCTCACTCCCTGTGGGTGCTCTCCAGCACTTGCTTTTCAGCAATGGTCTCAGCTGTTTGTTGTTTGAGCTGATGACTGGCGCTTCCCCTGGGGGAGCAAGGTTACGTCTGGGCTGTTGGCGTTGACCCCTGCCGACTCTTCCCCTCTGGGACTAATGAGCTTCTAGTATTTGTCCTGTGAAGCCCCGCTACTCTCTCCTCTGTTTCAGTTCTCTTTTTTTTTTTTTTACGTTTTGTTTTATTACTTCTTGGTGCCTCATAGATTCATTAGCTTCCACTTGCTCAAGTCTAATTTTGAATGAGTTAGTGTTTACATTTTGCTTTTGAGTCTCCTTTTCCAATTGGTTGATTTTGCCTCTCAGGGTGTCATTTTCTCTCTCTAGATTCTGAATCTCCGTAGCCATTTCGCCAATCTTATTCTTTAGGGACTTGATTTCATCAGTGGATTTTTTCTCCCTTTTTTCCATTTTTTCCATATTTTCTTTTAGCTCCCTAATTTGGTTTTTAAAATCCTCGTTTAGCTCTTTCAGCAATGCTTTTTGGGCTGGAGACCAGTTCATATTACCTTTTGAGGTATCTGATGTATCTATAGTATCGTTACTTTCCTCTTGCATATTTGTATTTTGATCCTGCCTGTCTCCATAAAAAGAATCTATTGTCCTCAGTTTTTTTGTGTCCCTCTTCATGTTAGTTTGCCTTTTGCTGGCTTTACAATGAATTTCTATCTGTGGGCCTCAGGACTTTCTGTCCCAGCTTTTTTATTCTGGGGGTTGTGAGTCTAGAATTAAAACCTTCAGTTTCCTGAGGTGTGGGGGAGGGGTCTGGCTCCCTGGAGTCTCACTCCCTGTGGGTGCTCTCCAGCACTTGCTTTTCAGCAATGGTCTCAGCTGTTTGTTGTTTGAGCTGATGTCTGGCACTTCCCCTGGGGGAGCAAGGTTACGTCTGGGCTGTTGGCGTTGACCCCTGCCGACTCTGCCCCTCTGGGACTAATGAGCTTCTAGTATTTGTCCTGTGAGGCCCTACTACTTCCTCCTCTGTTTCACTTCTCTTTTTTTTTTTTTTCCTGAGGAATTCTCTGGGTGAGGGAGGGAGGGATTAGAGCCTTTTACCTGGCCTTTGAGTCTTCCGGAAGTTCAAGAAGCCGAGTTCCTGGGTTTTGCAAGCGTCAGGAGTGGGTGTTTTCACGGCTGGTGGCGTTGCGCTGCCTCTCATCGCTTCCACAGACTGCCGTCCTGTGTTGGGAGTCCTGGGGATCTCTGCCAGTTTCGGGCGCCCAGCTTTCTCCCAGCCCGTCTCCCATGTGGATTTCCCCGCTGGCCGTTTCCGCTTTGGTCTGGAGCAGCGCCGCAGCCGAGCACTCTCCGAGCCTACAGGATCATGTCTTCAGCCTTTCAGACTCTCCCGGCTCGGAAACTGTGTCCCACTTCTAATCTTTACTCTTGAAAATATACCTGCAGTGGAATAACCCAGCTCAGCAGGCCAAATCCAAAGAGGAGCTGTAATTCTACGCCCACAGAACCTCCCAATGGGCAAACTACAAATGAGTCCAGCATCAGTCTACATATCATCTATCACTCACATGCCAATAAATTCAAAACAGGACCAGAATTTGCCATATTTAGAAAACGAGAGCAGTAAGTAGGTGTCTTCCTAGATCATACCCCTTTGGAAGCATTGAAAACTTATAGACCCCCTAGAAAAAGTATGTAGATTTAGATATAGATGTAGATGTAGATGTAGATGTAGATGTAGATGTAGATGTAGATGTAGATGTAGATGTAGATGTAGATGTAGATGTAGATGTATGTGTATGTATGCTTATGTGTATGTGTATGAATGGTTGTATATGTATTTATATGTATATATATGTGTGTGTGTGTGCATATGCATGTATGTATATACACATTCATATATGTATATGTGCTTATATTCATATATATGTATGTATATACATCCATATGCATATGTTTTGTATGTATGTTATGTGCATGCATGTGTGTGTATAAACAAAGCTTCGAAGAAAAATGTGGCTTGTAAACAAGTCCAACAAGAATTGCTAGAGAAGTTAAAGGAAGAGATTAAAAATAGCAAAAAAAATGGCAAATAAAATTATGAAGAAAAAATTGAGAAATGAAATACAAACTAAGCAAGGAAACTATGGAAAAAGAATTAACATCTTGGTAATAGAGGTGTTCAGTCATTCAGATATGCCCAATTCCTCTAGTTTCTGGAAAGGGAGTAAGAACCACTTGAACTCTATCCTCATATTAACTGGTTCAAGCAACTAAGAATATTCATAATTACAAATTTGAGCACAGAAACATATATTACCCAACAATGAGGTAGGAGGGAAAGGGAGCAAGAAAAAGTATGGACTACAAGAGGAAGGGCAGATAAAGGGGTGCAGCGGTCAGAAGCAAAACAGACTCTTGAGGAGGGAAGAAGGTTACGAAAAGATAAAGGGAAGAAAATAGGATGGAGGGAAATTTATAGTTATCAATCATATCTGTAAATGTGAATGGGACAGACCCATGAATTAAACAGGCCCTAGCATAATGAATAAGAAACCAAAGCCCACAAATATGTTGTGCCTTTAAGAAACGCTTTTGTAACAGAAAGATATACACAGAGTTAAGATTACACACAGGAGAGTATTCTATTATGTTTCAGCTGAAGTAAGAAAAAAAAAAGAGTTAGCAACCATGATCATAGATAAATAATAGAAAAAAATAAACTCAATTGAAAGAGATAATCAGGGAAATTACATTTTGCTAAAGGTTATCATCAACAATGAATTAATATCAATACTGAACATATATTTTACACCAAGTGGAATAGCATCCAAATTCTTGAAAGAAGAGTGAAATGAGTTATAGGATGAAATATATAGCATATTATTGGGTAGCTCAATTACACTTCTCAGACATAGATCAATCTAACCATAAAAGAAATTAGAAAGAAATTAAGGAGATGAATAGAATTTTATAAAAGTTAAGCAGTAGAGAACTCTGCATAATATTGAATGTGAATAAAAAAGAATTATACCTATTTCCCAACTGTGCCTGGCAATTACACACACACACACACACACACACACACACACACACACACACACACATTCACCATTACATTGGGACATAAAACATTTGAAAACAAATGCATAAAAGTAAAAATATTAAACATTACTTTGCTTGACCATAATGACATAAAAATTACATTAACTAAAGGGCTGTGAAGCATAGGTTATATTAATTGGAAACTAAGTAACTTAATCTTAAAGATTTAATGGATGAAGGAAAAAAAATCATAGAAACCATCATAAAGTTAATGATGACAGATCCTCCTTTAGGGGCGGAGCCAAGATGGCGGCTGGTAAGCAGGGACTGGAGTGAGCTCTGTACCAAGCCCCTCCAAAAACCTATAAAAAATGACTCTGAACTAATTCTAGAACGGCAGAACCCACAGAACAGCAGAGGGAAGCAGGGCTCCAGCCCAGGACAGCCTGGATGGTCTCTGGGTGAGGTCTATCCCACACGGAGCTGGGAGCTGGGAACGGAGTGGAGCAGAGCACAGCCTGACCAGAAGCCAGGCGGAGGGGCCCCTAGCGCCCTGAATATGTGAGCTGCGGCAGTCACCAGACCCCTCGACCCACAAACACCGAAGACTGCGGAGAAGGTTAGTGGGAAAAGCTGCGGGAGTGGAAGGAGTTCGCGGTTCGGCTTCCAGCCCCGGGGGCAGCGGAGGTGGGGCAGCTACAGCTGTTGTTACTTCCGGCTCCAGGCCCACCTGGTGGGAGGAACTAAGTGGCAGATCAGAGCAGGAGTGCACAGCCTGCCGAAGATCTAAGCCCAGTTCAGGTTGGGGGTTGGGGAAGGAGCAGTGCTGGTGTGGCAGAGCTGGCACCTCCCCCCCAAATGTGGAACATAGAACTCTGTAGACTACAAGCAGCCATACCCCACTGAAAAACTCAAAGGTCAAATTAGTTGGCCGGGAATATGGCCAGGCAGCAAAATGCACCGAGATTCAGTCTCAGACTTTGCATTCTTTCTTTGCTGACAAAGAAGACCAAAACATACAGCCTAAAGAAGTCAATAAAGTGCAAGAGCCTACACCAAAAACCTCCAAGAAAAACATGAACTGGTCCCAGGCCATGGAAGAGCTCAAAAAGGATTTGGAAAAGCAAGTTAGAGAAGCAGAGGAAAAATTGGGAAGAGAAATGAGAAGAATGCGAGAAAACCATGAAAAACAAGTCAATGACTTGCTAAAGGAGACCCAAAAAAATACCGAAAAATACACTGAAGAAAACAACACCTTAAAAAACAGACTAACTCAAATGGCAAAAGAGCTCCAAAAAGCCAATGAGGAGAAGAATGCCTTGAAAGGCAGAATTAGCCAAATGGAAAAGGAGGTCCAAAAGACCACTGAAGAAAATACTACTATAAAAATTAGATTAGAGCAAGTGGAAGCTAGTGACTTTATGAGAAATCAGAATATTATAAAACAGAACCAAAGGAATGAAAAAATGGAAGACAATGTGAAATATCTCCTTGGAAAAACCACTGACCTGGAAAATAGATCCAGGAGAGATAATTTAAAAATTATTGGACTACCTGAAAGCCATGATCAAAAAAAGAGCCTAGATATCATCTTTCAAGAAATTATCAAGGAGAACTGCCCTGATATTCTAGAGCCACAGGGCAAAATAGAAATTGAAAGAATCCATCGATTGCCTCCTCAAATAAATCCCAAAAAGAAATCTCCCAGGAATATTGTTGCCAAATTCCAGAGCTCCCAGATCAAGGAGAAAATACTGCAAGCAGCCAGAAAGAAACAATTTGAGTATTGTGGAAACCCAATCAGAGTAACCCAAGATCTGGCAGCTTCTACATTAAGATATCGAAGGACTTGGAATGCGATATTCCGGAGGTCAATGGAGCTAGGAATAAAACCTAGAATCGCCTACCCAGCAAAACTGAGTATCATGTTCCAAGGCAAAATATGGATTTTCAATAAAATAGAGGACTTTCAAGCTTTCTCAGTGAAAAGACCAGAACTGAATAGAAAATTTGACTTTCAAACACAAGAATCAAGACAAGCATGAAAAGGTAATCAAGAAACAGAAATTGCAAGGGACTTACTAAAGTTGAACTGTTTTGTTTACATTCCTACATGGAAAGATGATGTGTATGATTCATGAGACCTCAGTATTAGGGTAGTTGAAGGGAATATGCATATATGTATATATATGTTTATGTATATATATAAGTGAATGTGTATGTATGTATATATCTATGTGTATATGTATGTGTATGTATGTATATATATATGTGTGTATATATATATACATATACATACATACATACATACATACATACATACATACATACATATATATACATATATATATATATATATATATATATGTAAAAGAGAGAGAGTAGACACAGGGTGAGTTGAAGATGAAGGGAAGATATCCAAAAGAAATAAAATGAAATTAAGGGATGACAGAGCAACATACTGAGAGAGGGAGATAGGGAAAGATAGAATGGGGTGGATTATCTCGCATAAAGGTGGCAAGAGGAAGCAGCTCTGTGGGAGGAGGGGAGAGGGCAGGTGAGGGGGGAATGAGTGAACCTTGCTCTCATCAGATTTGGCCTGAGGAGGGAATACCACACATACTCAACTGGGTATCTTACCCCACAGGAAAGAAGAGGGAGGAAGATAAAAAAAAAAGGGGAGGGATGATGGAGGGGAGGGCAGATGGGGGTGGAGGTAATCAAAACAAACACTTTGGAAAGGGGACAGGGTCAAGGGAGAAAATTCAATAAAGCGGGATGGGTTGGGAAGGAGCAAAATGTAGTTAGCCTTTCACAACATGAGTATTGTGGAAGGGTTATACATAATGATACACGTGTGGCCTAGGTTGAATTGCTCGACTTCTTAAGGAGGGTGGGTGGGAAGGGAAGAGGGGAGAGAATTTAGAACTCAAAGTTTTAAAAACAGATGTTCAAAAAAAAAGTTTTTGCATGCAACTAAAAAATAAGATACACAGGCAATGGGGCGTAGAAATTTATCTTGCCCTACAAGAAAGGAAGGGAAAAGGGGATGAGAGGGGAGGGGGTGATAGAGGGGAGGGCTGACTGGGGAACAGGGCAACCAGAATATATGCCATCTTGGAGTGGGGGTAAGGGTAGAAATGGGGAGAATATTTGTAATCCAAACTGTTGTGAAAATCAATGTTGAAAACCAAATATGTTAAATAAATAAATTTAAATTAAAAAAATAAATAAGTTAATGACAATATTACAACATAGTAGAATATGTGGGTTGTAGCCAAATAAATATTCAAGGAAAATATTACACTTAAATCACACATTAACAGATCAACCATCCTAAATAACAGTTCAACCAAATGGATTTGCATCTTAAAAAAAGATAAGAAAAAATAAACAACACTGATTTTACATCATAATTGAAATATTTAAAATCAGAGGAAAGATTAATAAAATTGGAAGTAACAAAAGTAAAACCCTGAACTAATAAATAAAAACAAGAGTTTTTCTTTTAAAAATAACAATTCAAGGCTTGTCCACCCAATCCCCAAAGAAATGCTCCCATAGTCTATCTTCCTTCATCAGACAAGGCCAGTGTCACACTGGTCCCCAACCTGGCATGTGCTTGTGCTAAAGACATCAAATTTGGAGCATATGCCCAAGACTTAACACTTCAAGGTGTAAATCTTTTAGCTGACACAGTTGCTGTTACTATGGGGCCAAAGGGAAGAACTGTGATCATTGAACAGAGCTGAAGAAGTCTCAAGGTTAAAAAACAGATGATGTGACTGTAGCAAAAGCAATTAACTTGAAGTACAAATATAAAAACCATTGGCGCCAGCCTGGTTCAGGATGTTACCAATAACACAAATGAAGAGGATGAGGATGGCACTACCACAGCAATAGCCCTTGCCTGATCCGTTGATTAGGAAGGCTTTGAGGAGATTAGCAAAGGAGCAAATCCAGCGGAGATCAGGAGATGTGTGCTGTTGACTGTTAATGCTGTCATTACTGAGCTTAAGGAACAGTCTAAACCTGTCACAAACCCTGAAGAAATTGCTCAGGTTGCTACAATTTCTGCAAATGGAGACCAGAAAAGTGGCAACATCATACTTGATGAAAGGAAAAAGGTTGGATGAAAGGGTGTCATCACAGTAAAGGATGGAAAAACATTGGATGATGAATTGCAAATTATCCAAGGCATGAAGTTTGAGAGAGGCTGTATCTCTCCATATTTTATTAATACAGCTAAAGGTCAGAAATGTGAATTTCCCTGATGCCTATGTTCTTAAGTGAAAAAAAAAAGATCTCTCTTGTCCAGTCTATTTTACCTGCACTTGAAATTGTAAATGCCCACCGTAAGCTTTTACTCATAATTGCTGAACATGTTGATGGAGAAGCACTAAGAATACTGGCTTTGAACAGGCTAAAAGTTGGGCTGCAGGTTGTTGCAGTAAAAGCTCTAGGACTTGGTGACAACATGAAGAGCCAGCTTAAGGATACGGCTGTTGCTATTGGTGATTCAGTGTTTGCAGAAGATGGATTGGCTCTGAATCTCGGAGATATTCAATCTCATGACTTCAGAAAAGTTGAAGAAGTCATTGTGAAAAAAGATGACGCCATGCCTTTGAAAGGAAAGGGTGAAAAATCCAAAGTTGAAAAATATATTCAAGAAATCACTGAGCAAATAGAGATTGCTACTAGTGACTATGAAAAAGAAAAGTTAAATGAACGTTTGGCCAAACTTTATGATGGACTAGCTGTAATAAAAGTTGGTGGAGCAAGTGATGTAGGTTACTGAAGCACTTAATGCTACACGTGCTGCTGTTGAAGAAGGCATGGTTCTGGGAGGTGGCTGTGCATGGCTTTGATACATTCCTGCTTGAGAAACATTATCTCCAGCTAATGAAGATCAAAAAATTGGAATCGAAATAATTAAGAAGGCATTGAAAATCCCTGCAATGACCATTGCTGAGAATGCAGGTGTTGAAGGCTCATTGATATGATGCCATGCTCAGAGATTTTGTGAATATTATTGAAAGAGGACTAATTCACCCAACTAAGGTGGTAAAAACTGCTTTGTTGGATGCTACTGGTGTAGCTTCTCTGTTAACTACAGCACAAGTTGTTACTGAAATTCCTAAAGAAGAGAACTTGGCATGGAAGGGATGGCTGGCATGAGAGGAGGCATGGGAGGAAGCATGTTCTAATTTCCTAGAATAATGCTCTATCATTATGATCTGTGATGCAAGCAAGACTCAAGGAAGTGTTCTTCATTAACTTCAGAGAAATCAGTTGGACAGAGGACTGAAGTAACAGCTAGTCTTGAAGCAAATCCCTATAACCATCAGTTACTGGTTTCAGTTGACAAAATATGTAATGGTTTACTGCTGTCATTGTCCATGATAAGGACAATTTATTTTGTATTTTTTTGAATAAAGACTCCCGTACATTCCTAATACTGGGTGCAAGATCCATGTACTGATGTTCTGCTTTCAACTTAAACCAGCTGAAGAATTTTTACTATTATTCTGTTAAATCAGAATTTTAGTGTTTGCCATCACTAGAAGGAAAGTTCAGAAGCATTCTTTCTGTGTAGATGAAAATTAATTAAAATTGTGTACAAAGTAAAGAAATATCCAGTTATGTCATGACCTTCATGTAATAAAATTGTTTAAAATTAAAAATAACAATTAAATAACATTACAATAAAAATAACGGGGGGGGCGGAGCCAAGATGACGGCTGGTAAGCACGGACTAGAGTGAGCTCCGTACCTGAGTCCCTCCAAAAACCTATAAAAATGGCTCTGAACCAATTCTAGAACGGCAGAACCCACAGAACAGCAGAGGGAAGCAGGGCTCCAGCCCAGGACAGCCCGGATAGTCTCTGGGTGAGCTCTATTCCACACGGAGCT
The DNA here is from genome assembly GCF_011100635.1 of Trichosurus vulpecula. Lineage (NCBI taxonomy): Eukaryota > Metazoa > Chordata > Mammalia > Diprotodontia > Phalangeridae > Trichosurus > Trichosurus vulpecula. The sequence continues at coordinate 425,800,022 of NC_050575.1, read as the reverse complement.
GGGAGCTGGGAGCTGGGAGCTGGGAACGGAGTGGAGCAGAGCCCAGCCTGAGCGGCGTGGACGATCCAGTCCAGAAGCCGGGCAGAGGGGGCCCTAGCGCCCTGAATACGTGAGCAGTTACCAGACCCCTCGACCCACAAACACCAAAGACTGCGGAGAAGGTTAGTGGGAAAAGCTGTGGGAGTGGAAGGAGTTCACGGTTCGGCTTCCAGCCCCGGGGGCAGCGGAGGTGGGGCAGCTACAGCTGTTGTTACTTCCGGCTCCAGGCCCACCTGGTGGGGGGAATTAAGTGGCGGATCACAGCAGGGGTGCACAGCCTGCCGAAGATCTGAGCCCAGTCTGGACTGGGGGTCCTTGGGGAAGGAGGAGTGCGGCTCTGACAGAGCTGGCACCTCCCCCCCAAACGTAGAACATAGAACTCTGTAATCTACAAGCAGTCATACCCCACTGAAAAACTCAAGGGTCAAGTTAGTTGGTTGGGAATATGGCCAGGACGCGAAAACGCGCCCAGATTCAGTCTCAGACTTTGGATTCTTTCTTTGGTGACAAAGAAGACCAAAACATACAGCCTAAAGAAGACAGCAAAGTCATAGAGCCTACAACCAAAGCCTCCAAGAAAAACATGAACTGGCCCCAGACCATAGAAGAACTCAAAAAGGATTTGGAAAAGCAAGTTAGAGAAGTAGAGGAAAAATTGGGAAGAGAAATAAGAAGGATGCGAGAAAACCATGAAAAACAAGTCAATGACTTGCTAAAGGAGACCCAAAAAAATACTGAAAAATACACTGAAGAAAACAACACCTTACAAAATAGACTAACTCAAATGGCAAAAGAGCTCCAAAAAGCCAATGAGGAGAAGAATTCCTTGAAAGGCAGAATTAGCCAAATGGAAAAGGAGGTCCAAAAGACCACTGAAGAAAATACTACTTTAAAAATTAGATTGGAGCAAGTGGAAGCTAGTGACTTTATGAGAAATCAGGATATTATAAAACAGAACCAGAGGAATGAAAAAATGGAAGACAATGTGAAATATCTCCTTGGAAAAACCACTGACCTGGAAAATAGATCCAGGAGAGATAATTTAAAAATTATTGGACTACCTGAAAGCCATGATCAAAAAAAGAGCCTAGATACCATCTTTCAGGAAATCATCAAGGAGAACTGCCCTGATATTCTAGAGCCACAGGGCAAAATAGAAATTGAAAGAATCCATCGATCGCCTCCGCAAATAGATCCCAAAAAGAAATCTCCTAGGAATATTGTTGCCAAATTCCAGAGCTCCCAGATCAAGGAGAAAATACTGCAAGCAGCCAGAAAGAAACAATTTGAATATTGTGGAAACCCAATCAGAATAACCCAAGATCTGGCAGCTTCTACATTAAGAGATCGAAGGGCTTGGAATGCGATATTCCGGAGGTCAATGGAGCTAGGATTAAAACCTAGAATCACCTACCCAGCAAAACTAAGTATCATGTTGCAAGGCAAAATATGGACTTTCAATAAAATGGAGGACTTTCAAGCTTTCTCAGTGAAAAGACCAGAACTGAATAGAAAATTTGACTTTCAAACACAAGAATCAAGACAAGCATGAAAAGGTAATCAAGAAACGGAAATTGCAAGGGACTTACTAAAGTTGAACTGTTTTGTTTACATTCCTACATGGAAAGATGATGAGTATGATTCATGAGACCTCAGTATTAGGGTAGTTGAAGGGAATATGCATATATATATATATATGCATATATATATGTTTATGTATATATAAGTGAATGTGTATGTATGCATGTATCTATGTGTATATGTATGTATGTGTATGTATGTGTATATATATATATATATATATATATATATATATATATATATATGTAAAAGAGAGAGAGCAGACACAGGGTGAGTTGAGGATGAAGGGAAGATAGCTAAAAGAAATAAAATGAAATTAAGGGATGAGAGAGTAACTTACTGAGAGAGGGAGATAGGGAGAGATAGAATGGGGTGGATTATCTCCCATAAAGGTGGCAAGAGGAAGCAGTTCTAGGAGAGGAGGGGAGTGGGCAGGTGAGGGGGGAATGAGTGAACCTTGCTCTCATCAGATTTGGCCTGAGGGGGAATACCATACATACTCAGTTGGGTATCTTACCCCACAGGAAAGAAGAGGGAGGAAGATAAAAAAAAAAAAAATAAAAGGCAGGGGGATGATGGAGTGGAGGGCAGATGGGGGTGGAGGTAATCAAAACAAACACTTTGGAAAGGGGACAGGGTCAAGGAAGAAAATTCAATAAAGTGGGATGGGTTGGGAAGGAGCAAAATGTAGTTAGCCTTTCACAACATGAATATTGTGGAAGGGTTATACATAATAATACATGTGTGGCCTAGGTTGAATTGCTCAACTTCTTAGGGAGGGTGGGTGGGAAGGGAAGAGGGAAGGGAATTTGGAACTCAAAGTTTTAAAATCAGATGTTCAAAAACAAAAAAACTTTTTGTATGCAACTAAAAAATAAGATACACAGGCAATGGGGCGTAGAAATTTATCTTGCCCTACAAGAAAGGAAGGGAAAAGGGGATGAGAGGGGAGGGGGGTGATAGAGGGGAGGGCTGACTGGGGAACAGGGCAACCAGAATATACGCCATCTTGGAGTGGGGGCGGAGGGCAGAAATGGGGAGAAAATTTGTAATCCAAACTGTTGTGAAAATCAATGCTGAAAACCAAATATGTTAAATAAATAAATTGCATTAAAAAAAAACAATAAAAATAACAATAAAGATAGATAAAAACATTGGTTAAATTGACTTTTTAAAGAGAAGTAAAACAAAATATATAAAAAGATGAATACAACATCAATGATGGTGAAATAAAAGGAGCTAATTTCCCAGATATATGCCAACAAAACTGATAATCTAAATGAAATAGATGAATATTTATTAAGAACTATCTGATGAACAGAACAGGAAAAAAAGAATAATTAGGTAACCTAATGTTTGAAAAAGAAATTAAACAGTTAATAAATGAGTCCCTAAAAACAAAAACAATAAAAAAAGAAAACAGAATGAGATGGATCTATAATCAAATTCTACGAAACATTTAAAATAACTAACTCTAATATTAATTAAAGTATTTGAAAAAAAATATTTAAAGAAGTCCTACCAAATTCCTTCAATGACACAAATATGGTCTTGAAACATAACCAGGGAGAACCAAAAGAGAAAAAAAATATATAGTCTCATTTTCCTAATGAATATAGATGCATTTAAAAAAATAAAATAGTAGAAAGGACATTTCCACAAAATAACAAAAAGGATCTTGCATTATGATCAGTTTAGATTCATAACAGGAATGCAAAACTGGTTCAATATTAGGAAAACCGTCATCATAATATATCATATCAGTAAAAAAAAAACAAAATTTATATGATTTTTCCAATAGATTCAGAAAATAAACTTTTGAAAAATACAATTCCTACTAATAACTCTACAAAGCATACAAATAAAAACAGCTTGTCTTAAAATGAGAGGTGATATCATTCTAAAGCCAAAATCAAATATTAATTGTAATGTGCGTAAACTAGAACCCTTTCCAATAATATCAGGGTTGAGTCAAAGATAACTATTATCATCACTAATATTCAATATTATGTTAAAATGCTAGCAATATCAATGAGAAGAAAAAGAAATTGTAAGAAAAAGCATATGGGATATTTTTTCTCCTGTATATGTTTTTTGATATTTTAGTTTTCAACATTGATTTCCATAAGATTTTGAGTTACAAATTTTCTTCCCATTTGTACCCTCCCCCCATTTCAAGATGGCATATATTCTGATTACCTCACTCCCCAGTCAGCCCTCCCCTCTTTCACCCCATTCTCCCCACAACACCATTTCCCCTTACTTTCTTGTAGGGCAGGATAAATTTCTATGTACCATTCCCTATATATCTTGTTTCCCAGCTTCATGCAAAAAAAATTAATTATTTTAAGCATCTGCTTTTAAAACTTTGAGTTCCAAATTCTCTCCCCTCTTCCTTTCCCATCCACCCTCCCTAAGAAAGCAAGCAATTTAACATAGATCACACATATATCATTATGCAAAACCCTTCCACTATACTCATGTTGTGAAAGGCTAACTATATTTCCTTCCATCCTATCCTGTCCCCATTTATTCAATTTTCTCCCTTAACCCTGTCCCTTTTCAAAAGTGTTTGCTTCTGATAGCCTCCTCCCCCTATCTGCCCTCACTTTTATCATTCCCTCCTCCCCTTTTTCATATCACTTTCCCCTTACTTTTCTGTGGAGTAAGATACCCAATTCAGTGTGTGTGTTATTCCCTCCTCAAACTGAATCTGATGAGAGTAAGATTCACTCATTCCTCCTCACCTGCCCCCTCCTCCCTTCCAAAAGAACTGCTTTTTCTTGCCACTTTGATTTGAGATAACTTACCCCATTCTATCTCTTGCTTTTCCCCTCTCTCAATATATTCCTTTCTCACCCCTTAAATTTATTTCATTTTTTTAGATATCATCCCTTCATATTCAACTCATCCTGTGCCCTCTGTCTATATTCCCTTCAACTCCCCTAATACTGAGAAAGGTCTCCTGAATTACATACATCATCTTCCCATGTAGGAATGTAAACATAACAGTTCAACTTTATAAGTCCTGTATGAATTCTCTTTCTTGTTTACTTTTTCATGCTTCTCTTGATTCTTGTATTTGAAAGTCAAATTTTCTATTCAGTTCTGGTCTTTTCACTGAGAAAGCTTGAAAGTCCTCTGTTTTATTGAAAATCCATACTTTGCCTTGGAACATTATACTAAGTTTTGCTGGGTAGGTGATTCTTGGTTTTAATCCTAGCTCCTTTAACCTCTGGAATATCTTTTTCCAAGTCCTTTGATCCCTTAATGTAGAAGCTGCTAGATCTTGTGTTATTCTGATTATATTTCCACAGTATTCAAATTGTTTCTTTCTGGCTGCTTGCAGTATTTTCTCCTTGATCTGGGAAGTCAGGAATTTGGTGACAATATTCCTAGTTTTCTTTTTGGGATCTTTTTCAGGAGGCAATCATTGGATTCTTTCAGTTTCTATTTTACCCTCTTGTTCTAGAATATCAGGGCAGTTTTCCTTGACAATTTCTTGAAAGATGATTTCTAGGCTCTTTTTTTGATCATGGCTTTCAGGCAGTCCAATAATTTTTAAATTATCTCTCCTGGATCTAATCTCCAGGTCAGTGGCTTTTCCAACGAGATATTTCACATTGTCTTCTATTTTTTAATTCCTTTGGTTCTGTTTTATAATATCTTCCTTTCTCATAAAGTCACCAGGTTCAACTTGCTCTAATCTAATTTTTAAGGTGGTATTTTCTTCACTGGTCTTTTGGACCTCCTTTTCCATTTGGCTAATTCTGCCTTTTAAGACATTCTTCTCCTCATTGGCTTTTTGGAGCTCTTTTGGCATTTGTGTTAATCTATTCTTCAGGTTGTTATTTTCTTCAGTATTTTTTTGGGTCTCCTTTAGCAAGTTGTTGACTTGTTTTTCATGGTTTTTCTTGCATCACTCTCATTTCTCTTACCAATTTTTTCTCTACTTCTCTTGCTTGCTTTTCCAAATCCTTTTTGAGTACTTCCATGGCCTGAGCCCAATTCATATCTTTCTTGGAGGCTTTTGATGTAGGCTCTTTTACTTCGTTGATGTCTTCTGGCTGTATGATTTGATCTTCCTTGTCACCAAAAAAGGCATCTGGAGTTTGAGTTTGAATCTGAGTTTATTTTTGCTGCCTGTTCCTGTTCCCAGCCAACTACTTGACCCTTGAGCTTTTTGTCAGGATATGACTGCTTGTAGAGTAGCGAGTACTTTGTCTCAAGCTTTAGGGTCCAAGCACTGCTGTTTTCAGAGCTACTTCTACTCCACCATCACTCTAGGCTCTGGCACAACAGCGCTCATCCTCCCCCAAGAACCACCAACCAGGACTGCAATTCAGATCCAAGCAGGGCACTGCAAGAGACTCTGCCTTTGTGCCCACAAAGCACTTCTTGCATTCCTGCTCTGATCTGCTGCTAGATTCCTCTCACTGTATGAGCCACTGATGCTGGCACTCTGGAGGCAGCCTCAGGAGCTTCCTGCTGCTGCTACCTGCACTGCTTCACGACCTCCTCTGCCTGCAGAGCTGGCAACCAGACCACTCTGTACTCGATACAGCAGTTTTCCCTAACCTGCTCTTTGGCATTTGTGGGTTGAGAAGTCTGGTAACTCACTGTTTCATGGCCTCAAGTCCTGTTCTGGCTGGCTGCCTCCAGGTTTGGTCTGTTCTGGCACAGCCCACTCTTGGCTGTCCTCCACTCTCAGCACCATGCGATAGACCCTTCCGGGCAATCATCCAGGCTCTCCTGGGCTGGAGATCTGTTTCCCTCTGCTATTTTGTGGGTTCTACAGCTCTAGAATTTGTTCGGAGCCATTTTTACAGGTGTTTGGAGGGATATGCCGGGGGAGCTTAAGCAAGTCCCTGCTTTCCTGCTGCCATCTTGGCTCTGCCCTCTGCCCGGCCCCCCATATGAAATATTTTTAAAAAGCATGACTTTTTGCAGATGATATAATGGATTACTTAGAGAACTCTAGACTTAACTAAAAATGGTTAATACTATTGACAATTTCAAGAAATTTGCAGCATATAAAATGAACTCCCACAAATCATCAGCATTTTTATAAGTAAACAAAAAGCAAACAAGGGGTAAATTCCATTCTCCTCCTCTCCTGTCCTCTCCTGACCTGTCCTGACCTCTCCTCTCTTCTCCTTCCCTCCCCTCAACTCCTTTCCACTCCCCTCTGTTCCCTCTCTCTGCCTTCCTATCTTCTCTCTCTCATGGCTAATGCAGATATTTGCATGTGTATATGTAATGGGTTTTGTATTTCTTGATTTCTTGCCTTCTCAAAGGGTAGAAAAGGTGAGGCACGAAAAGAATCTGGAATTGAAAATAAAATAAAATTGAATAAAAATAGAAGTGATGAAGAAAATTTTAATATTGGAGAATTTACTTAAAAGTATGTTGTGGGTTAGTTTCCCCCCCTAGAGAACCACTTGCTAAACATTGGTCAGCATGCAACTGCCCACATCTTCAATTTCATTCCATTCTATTAAATAATCATTCATTAAATTCCTACTCTGTGGAAGATATTATGATAGGACTAGACATTGAACAAAAACAAATCATTCTCATCCTCAAAGAGCTTGAATTCTATAGACATCTGGGACACAAAGGGGCAAATAAATATGACAAAAACATACAAAGGTATTTTATGGATATGTAACATAAGTGCTATCAGTTGAGCAGAGCATTACATGGAGCTTGAGATTCTGAAAGGATAATTTAAAGAATGAGAACATTCTAGATTTATAACATCATGACAATAATTCTTTTATTTTAGGGCTAAATTTAATATAATGGCCCCTCAAATTTTCATAGTTCTCTCCTTTGCTATTTAAGGGAGGTTATATTATGGATAAAGTTTGGAATATCATCCCAATCCCTGAAAGTCCCCAGTTTTGAAAATTCCCACTTTTTGGAACAGGTTTTGGTTTCTAAATACATTTACATTTATATGTCTTTTTCATCCCTCTTTTCTTTGTGGTTGAAGAAAATTTAGCTTACTCAAAATATTTAGATAAATAAGCAACATATTATGTTATTTTGTGCCTATTAACAACAGGGATTTAGAGAATGAACAAGGGAAAAAGCAAATCTTATATTGGAACTTACCTCAGACTTAGAGGAAGTAAGTTTCATTTGTGATGTCGGTGCAACTCTTCTGTTCCAAGACGCCAACAAGGTCAACGGTCCTCATAAATCTGTCACTTTACTGCCACACTTCAGATTTACTTTATTCTTCTCATTTCTCCAGTTGCCCTGTGGATGTGGATTCTTTCCATGTCAACTTTTGATGTTCATATTCCTTTTCTGTAGCCTGACCTGCAAAATTTCTTCATGGTTCCAAACTAGTTTCTTAGGGCAGGACCAAGTACCTAAGTATCAAGTTGATTGATGTCTAGAGCTTATTCATATTGAGCGAAAAATCTGAGATGTGTTCCTTCTGACCTAATGAATTTATCTGGAATAAATGGTTGAGATATGTTCTTACCTGATACATATATTAGAGATCAGAATATTAATACTTATTTTAAATGAAGTGGGGTGGTTTGGTTTGATTTATTTAGCCTATCAAGCCCCACAGTTACATAGGTACGGCCTTAGGAACAGTTTGGGCAAAGATCTGGAAGCAAGATGCAGAATGTAACAGACAAAGAACATGAAGTGGTCTGCTTTGGTTGGAACACACAGATGTGAAAGAAGAAATAATATTAAATCTGCTCCTAGAAAAGTAGTTTGAAGCCATAATAAGTTGTAAATGACCCTAATTTACACACACATTATATATAATAAAGGCTGTGGAAACATAGATTAAAAAATAATTGAAAGGTAAGTAATCTAATCCCAAAGAATGAACAGATAAAACAATAAGTTATAGGAACAATAAATTATTTCATTAATGAGAATGACAACATGAAATAATATACCAAGTTCTATGGGTGTAATGGTAATTAGGGTGGTACTTTTTTGCTATTTTCTATTTTAGAGCGCTAAAATAATCAATTGTTTTTGATTAAATCTTTCTAGGTGTTAGGCCCCAGGCCCACACTCTTTTGCTGATTATGTGTGAAGACTTTGGGCCCTAAGAAAGGTATTTAAACTCAGAGGTTAGCATTTTGTTTGGGGCTGTCACTCCCCGGAAGAGTGTTTTGTGATTTGACCAGACTGAGACTCTGAGTAGACACATTAAGGAGCCCCGCAGTTTAAAAACTGAGATGTTGGTGCTTCCCTGCTAATTATGTACTGAGATGTTGGACTGAGAGCTAAAAGCTTGTCTACTGGTTTGTGTTATTTGATTTGTTGATTTCTTCTGTTTGTATTCTCTCTGAAGTTCAGGGTGCCGACTTTTGCCCCTGAACTTAGTGAATGATATATGCATGTTTGATTAAAGTGAGATTATTAACCCCTTAAAGTGGCTTTCCTTGGAAAAGCAGATCAAAGAAACTGTGCTGGAAGCCCTTCTGTGTGCTGGGGTTGTTGGTTTAGACAGCCACAATATCTTCTAGCAACGTTGTTCTTAACAATGGAACGTAGCCAAAGTAGTACTTAGGGGGAAATATCTCTAAATGCTCACATCCATAAAAATAGAGAAAGTACAAATCAATGAATTGGGGACCCAAAAATAAACTCGAAAAGAAAAAAAAATTCCAATTAACCACTATACTGGAAAATTTAAAAATCAAAGGAGAGATTTATACAATTAAAAAAGAACTCTTCAATTAAGCAGTTTAGTAACATAATGTGATTTGTGGTACATGAGGATGATTTTGGCAGCTATGAGCAGAAAGTACCAAACAGGAGATTGGAAGCAAGAAGTTCAATTGGGAAAATATTTCAGTAGTTCAATTTAGAAATAATGAGGATCAGGACAAGGATGGTAAACATGTTTGTGAAAATAAAGGGTGAAATATGAAATGTGATACAGAGGCAGAATGGAAAAGATGATAATTGATTAGATAAGAGAGAACTGTGAGGAAGAAGGAAGGGACAAGAATGGCTCTGACTTTATGAACATGCATGAAAGGAAGCATTGTGGCACCCTCTCCACAAATAGGTCATGGAGAAGGACACTCTTCTAGTCTGTTCTAGCTGTGTATACACCACTTAACTGGCTCTGGGTATTGATTTTGAGATTCCTGTGGGAAACCCAGTTGAAGATATCCTCTGGTAGTTTTAAAATTTGATATTGACCAAATGTTTCTGAGAGAGAAAGGGCAGAGAGAGAGAGACACACAGATAGACACAGAGACAGGAACAGAGACAGAGAGAGAAAGAGAGAGGAAAAAAAAGAGACAGAGAGAGAAAGACAGATAGAGTTAGAGAGACCAATAGGGACAGAGAGAAAATTCAAAGAGGGAAGAAAGAGAAAAGGGTCAAAAAGTTCTAGGACAGAATCTTGATGTAACATTTTCAGATTTTAATACTTATCAGGAAACTTTTAGAGATGGAAAGATATTACCACAAATTGCAACTTTCGATTCATAGATTCTGTTTCTATGCTACCTATGGAATCACCTAGTTCAAAACACTGGATTTAACAGATCAGGAAACTGAGGTGAGCAAAGGGGAAGTGAGGCTAAATAGTAATATACAAAGGAGTAGAAGTGAAAGACTCTTACTTTCAACCTAGAGTACTTTCTACTGGAGTTGGAAATATGACTTGGGGGGGGGAGGTAGGGGGATAGAGATGGAAACAAGCATTTTTTTCTTAGTCCTAGGAAGTTAGATGTGTCCTGAAAATTTATGAAGGCTTTATGTGGAAGAAAATAATATTTTGCCTTGCTTTAAAATGAATTATGAAGTTGTAGCTTGGTGTGGGAAAATTGCTTTGGAAGATCATAATATTATTCTTCAAATAGTTATCTATCTTCCCAGTAACTAATGGCAAAGCCTTCCATTCTTTGGGCTTGAAAGAATTACAGGAAGGAAAGATGATTCTATTAATCTATTTTTATATCCTATACATTGGACATTCCAGGGGCTTAGAGAGAGAATGGAATGGATTTTATGACCCCCAAATTTCAGTTTCTGAATTATCATTTGCAATTACTAACCAAAATGTATATAGCTCTTATTAAATGCCTTGATTATCATTGGACCATTGATTATGAGCTAGAAGCGATCTTGCAAGCAATCCAATTCAATTGCCTCATTTTACAAATATGGAAACAGAGGCAAAGTGAGTTTAAGTGACTTCTCTCTTGTCATACAGTTAGTAACCAAGTAAGGAAGGATCTGAACTCTAGTATTTCTGATTTTAAGTGCATTTTTCCTATCTATTAGTCAACCTCAATTCAATAAACATTTGCAACCTGGAGTAGAGAAAGAGTGCTAGTTTTTATATCACAGGAATGTTCGTAGAGTTCTGTCACTCTCCATGTGACCTTGAGCAAACAACAATCACTATGGTTTTCAAACTTCACATTTGTAAAATCAGTGCCATGAGCTTGATGTTCTTGATGGTCCCTTCTAGCTCAGTGGGGATAAACCTAGGAACCTATTAAGTCCCCACCATGTAACAAGTACTGTGCTAGATGCTGGAACTACAAGGAGAGACATGAAACATTTCCTGTTCCCAAGAAGCTTTTCCTAATTAAGGAGATTGACATTATACGTGAGTAGATCCATGCTATCTAGAAGGCAGTCAAATAAAGAGAGAGGACTAATAACTGAGGTTAATAGAATCATAGATAGAGTTCTGGAAGACACCTAAAGAATAATCTAGTAGTTCTTCTTGGTCTTCTTGTTCTTCTTATTCTTCTCCTTCTTCTATCTCTCTCTCCATATATACATACATATACATACATATATACATACACACATATGCACATATACATACAAGCATATATGCATACATATATGTATATGTGTGTATATATGTATACATATGTGTGTATACACACACACACACACACACACACATAAAACAAATGAGGAAACTGGGGTTCCTAACGATGCAGTAGATTACCCAAAGTCACACAAATACTGAATTGGGTAGTGATACCAGTCCTATTTCCACTCTCCAACTCTGTCTTTGACTTGAGGGTAGGTAGGCAAGGCCTTATGTAGGAGGTGACAGTGTTCTGCTTTTTGGAGGATACTCCAAAGCAGAGTAGAAGGAGTGCCTTCCAGATATGATGAACCATGTGTGACAATCATGGCAGCCAGAGATAAAATATTACTGTTGGGAGCAGCCAGCAAAACAGCTAGCTGCATGCATTTTTTTTGCAATTAAGGATTTCTGGTACTTTTTTTCTTTTTCTTTTCCTTCTTCTTAAAGTTTAGATCTAATGAAACTTTGGGTAACCTCCCCAGTGACAAAGACTCTGGGAGGCTTTTAGAAATAGGCTTAAACTGCCACATTTGATTTGGCCAAAAAGACAGGTCTTCAAAGGATAGAACTACTATTCCTGAGTCAGAATCTGTCTCTGAAAGCTGCCTCCCCTACAAGGGACCTTAATTACAGTGAACTCACAGTACTGCCTCTCAATAAGGACATAGCAGGGAGCCCACAAGGCCCCTGTCAGTTTCCTATGTAGGCTAAGCCCAGCTTATCACCAAATTAGGTTCTAAACAGACCTTCTTCTCCGGAGCACACAGCTGGGTTTCTCAACCTTTAAAGGGGCTGCTCATTACACAGCTTTAAAAACAAGTGACAAGGCTAATTAGTAACCAGGCTTGGCCAGCACAATTTGCAATCTAGTTTTAACACTTGCATATTTCTGTACTTATAAGAATCTGATTCTTCGGTGATAAAGGTAGTATAGCATAGTGGATAGAGGAAAATCTTGTTGAGTCCTTCCTTTGCTAAATGAGGTCTACGTGTTCCTGGCCAAAGACCTTGACATTTCACTGCTAAGAAGCAACATTACAACAAATTTACTGACCAACATTGCCAGAGGGTGTTTCCTCATCTGGAAGTCCCCCAAATTTAATGAAATCACATATTCTGTCCCTATTTTTCTTGAATGACACTAAAGAAAATTACAATTAAGGAAGAATCTGTGAAGACACTATTCAAAGTCAGGGCATCCAAACCCGAAGTTAAATAACCTTTGCAAATATGATTTTTTGCATCTGTAAGCAGCTAACATGTAACTTACTTGCCAAGAGCAACACAATTACAAAGTGTCAGAAGTCGGAACCAGATCCAAGTTTTCCTATTCCAAGGCCAGCAGTCTATCCAATATATAATGGGGAAATATACCTAGATAAAGATGCCTGCCAGTGAATTACTAAGGTGATTCCACAGAGCAGGACTTAGGCCTTTTAATTTTCTGGTTAATTTCCTACCTTAGGGAACTGAACGTGTCAATGTTGTTGCCTTCACTGACATGTAAACCAATGTCCTGGGACCTCTTCTCTCCTCCCTCAAAACTACTTTACTTGGTGATTTTACTAGTTCCCATTGATTTAATTACAATCACATCTATGCTGATGATTCTCAAATCTATTTATCCTTCCCCAACCTCTCTGCTGACCTCTAGTTGCTTACCTCCAACTGACTTGCAGGTATCTTGAACTTTCACCATATCCTGAATTTTTCCAGTAAACATAACAAACTCAATATATCCAAAACCAAATTTATCTTTCCCCCTGAACTTTTCCTAATGCATACTCTGCCTATTACAGTAGATGTCAACATCATCCTCCAATTACCTCAGGCCTGAAAACTAAGTCCCACCCCCTTATTATCTTTCCAGCCGCATATCGAATTGGATGCCAAAGACTGTTAATTTCACCTTGGAGATAGTTTTCAAATATGTCCCCTTTTCTTCTTGTACAGTCCCTTATCACCTTACACTTCAACAATTATAATAGGATGCTAGTGAATCTCTGTCTCAAGTTTCTTCCTACCAAAGTGATTTTCTTGAAGTGTAAACCCAATCATGTCACCCTCATATTCAAAAAAGTCAGTGACTCCCTATCACTTCTAGGATCAAAAACCAAATCTGCTGTTTGACAGTTAAAGACCTTCATGATCTAGCCCTCTCCCACCTTTCCATTATTTTCACACTTTGCTCCCTAACACATATTTTTAATCTAGTGGCACTGGATTCCTGACTGTTCTGAGAACAAGACTTTCCACTGTTTTACTCTGGGCATTTTCTATGACTACCACCCATACCCAGAGCATTCCATTTTCTCAATTCTACTTACTTATTTCTCTATCTTCTTTTAAGTTCCAAGTACAGTTTTATATTTTTTAAAAGAAGCTTTTTCCACCCCCTCTTAATCCTAGTGCTTTCCATCTTTTATTTCCTGCTGAACATGTATATAGTTTATTTGCTTGATTTTTGTTTTCCCTATTATATTATGAGCTCCTTGATTGTAGCAACTATTTTCCCCTCTTTCCTGCTTCTGTTCGTTTTAATCTACATTAACTGATGTCACTTCCCCTCCCCCCCCAAATCTTTCATATTCCTTTTACTTTATGGCTCAATAAGATTCCATTATGTTCATATGCCACAATTCATTTAGCCAATATCCAAATTGACAGATAGCTATTTTCCAGTTACTTTCTATAACAATAAATAATCTTAAAATATTCTTATACATATGAGTATTTTCTCGCTCTGTTTTACATGTTGAGCTACATGTCTAAATGCAGTATCTCTAAATCAAAGTTTGACACCATAGGGGATGTATTTTGTATTTCTTTCTAGAATGGGTAGGCAAATTCACAATCCTACCAATGTACCTATCTTCCCGTAGTCACTCTCACAATTATCATTTGCAAATTTTATCAACTCTGCCAATCTTGACTGGTGTGAGGTGAAATCTCACAGTTGTATCAGATTTATTTTCTGTTATTGTTAATGATGGCATATACTGTTTTTACAGTCGTTAGCTTCCATTGCTTCACTTGAGAACTGCCTTTGATTCCTCATATTTGCATTATTAGAGAAGCTTTACTTTTCTTTCAGTATCCCTAGTGAATTTGCACATCAGGATAAAGATATAAAAGTGGAATCAATTTCTAATTTCATTGATAAAGGGAACTCCTGGGAGGGGAATGTCTGTGGAAGAAATGATACTTGAATTTTTGACTTCTTGCTTTTTGGGTGGACTCTATACCCATTATACTGCACAGTCTCTGAGTGCCAGGCTCTTGATATTTTTTTATGTTTGTTTCATTGAATGTCATCACATAGTCATTTTGAATGTTGGTCTTTTGGTTTCTGATGACTTCTCTCTGCATCGGATCGTATGATTCTGCCCAGGATTCTCTGAATTCCTCCTACTCTCATTTTCTTACTATGAAACACACAGATACATGTTACACTATTATTTTTAACCAGATGTCAGGACACATGTTGTGATCCATGCCACCAAGTGGTCATTACTACATTGGAGGGTGGGGAAGGAATACTCAAACCTATGACACTTTTTTCCCCTTGTGAAGTTACACATTTGACATGTATAACATTGATTACTTCCATTCAATTTTCCAAGCATCAGCTGCCCATCTTTGAGGTTGGCTGAGAGTAGAAAAAGACAAATAGTATCATTTATATATATTAGTGCAAATTCTTACAAGGTTAATTTAAGAAACAAGGGAAAAGATGTGAAACTTTATTACATGTTCTAGTCCCCTGAGCCTTCTGTCTCCTGCTGGGTGCAGTAAGAACCTTGAAGAAAGGTTGTTAGGGGCCAGTTGAGTGTCTTCCGTCTGCACAGGTGGTCTACCAGTTCTTGCTGCTGCTTCATAGGCAGGCTTCCTAGAAGTAAGGACCTTAGGCTTTGCACTAGTGCCATGAACCTTCCTTTTCCTGCTGGGTTCTTCAAGGAAAAGCTGCTGGAGTGGGGCAGATCAGGCATCTTCCACAAGCTCCAATGAAACCATTTCCATTTGTAGCAGCACAAGGCATTTTCCAACTCCTGCTGAAAATCTAATCTCTCAACTGGTGGAAAAATCTCCACTGTAAAGAAGGGCAAGTTTTCATTTAAATCTAATCCTCCCACTTCCTTGACAAAAACGACCAATATTTCCATTGTAGGAATAGATTTTATTGTCTTTGTGTGATTGCTTGCCCATGAGAAAATCCAAGTTTAAAACTAAAATGCTAGAATATTGTCAAAGTGTTATACATACAATATATCTTTTGATTCGCCTGGTGAGATTTTTTGTTTCCATTATCTTGGTTTTATATATAGAGAAAATGAGTCTTAGAGGGGTACTAACTTGCCAATGATCACATAACAATGTCTCGCACGGGATTCCACGGCAAACCTTCCTGCCTCCAAGTCCATCGCTCAAAAATCTAGTTTTAGTAGAGAATAGCTAATGAAACATGTCTCCCTTCTCCTAACAAAGAAGTAGAGAAGAATGTGACCACTTTAATTCTAGTCAGTGAATCAGATTTTCACCCCTTTACTACAGGGGAGAGTTCTATCCTGAGTGTTGGCATGGAGTCAGAGGTTCAGACAGGATATACGGAAAGAACAGCAACTCAACAACAAAAATGTCAGTGTTTTTCTTCAGAATCTCTCTGACAAAGACTGAGAACATCTACAGGCAAGGAGAAATGGTATTCCTACCTTTGTTCTGAAATGGGGGTAAGAAAAATGATATACAAAGCTTGGATTTTCACCAAGTGATTAAAAAAAGTCACTGTGGAATTTCTCTCAAAATTTCAGCAGTTGGAACAATGCGTACTTGCCAATTCATCTTGAAAAGAATCTTGACGCATCCACATAGTCTATAAGGAAATTAACTAATGCATTTGTTTGTTCATGTGGTCTTTTGGTAAAGATAGATTGCCAATCAAATCATCTTAGCAAATTACATTTTGCTGAATCTTTCCAAGGACATTATGCCTGTTTGTGTATACACGTATACATACATGCATGTGTGAATGCATACAACCATACATACACTTATTTGTGTATTCAACTTTTAAAAACCTTTCTGTAGGTTAATGTAAATAGGTGATTATTTGATGGAACATTACTCGAAGTCAAGATAATACAATAATTCTCTTAGACAGGTCTTGTGTGTGTGTGTGTATGTATATCTGTGTGTGTGTTTTCTTTAGAAAGAGAACCAGGCTGAAATGTATGCAAAGTATAAATTTGTTTAAAAAAAAGGTGGAAAAAACATCCCTATGTCTCACATTAAGCAAGATGAGATAACAGCTTTAAAATAAGATCACACTTGTCTATAACACATTTTCTCCAGCACTTAAATCACTCTCATTCTTCAATTCAATTCTATTAAAAAGCACATTAAGAATCTACATGCATAGTACTGTGGTAGGGTGAGTGATCCATCGTCCCCCTGGAAGTCTTCTGGCCAAGTTGAGGTGACCACACAGTGAATAATGTATAGAAGGAATTGCTAATCATCGTTGGATCAAACCCCATCTCTTCCATTTATTACTTTTTTGTGAAGTGGGGCAAATTGATAACTTGTAACATGACTCAGTTTCCTCATATGCAAAAATTCAAGGATTTCACTAGTTCCAAAGTACTCTCTAGAATCCCATTCTTTGATTCTTTTCTGTTCTTTGAAATAAATCAGGAATTATTTCTTTCTAAAAGTCCTGAAAAGCTTAAAAAATCATCTGAGATTTTCAGGAAAAGCAGATAAAGCTTATTAACTAAATAAATAACAAATGCTTCTGTGTTGATTAATGAAATTTAATTTGATTTAACAAGTCCTTATTACCTATAAAATGGGGCAGCTAGATGGTTCAGTGGATAGAGTGCTGGGCCTGGAGTCAGTAAGACCTGAGTTCAAATCTGGCTTCAGACACTTAAATGCTATATAACCCTGGGCAAGTCATTTGACTTCTTTTGCCTCAGTTTCCTCATATGTAAAATGAGATGGAGAAGGAAATAGCAAACCATTCCACTATCTTTGCCAAGATAAAACCAAATGGGGCCACAAGTCAGACATGCCTGAAAATGCCTGAAAAATAATAACATCTCTAAAGGCACTAGGAACACGTATTTGAGAGGTAATGAGAATAATGTTAATACTAATGTCAACTTTTATAAACTGCTTTAAGTTTCCCAAAGTGCTACATGTATATGTATATCTCTGTACATACATGTGTGTATGTAATTTTATGTCATTCTCAGAGCACCCATGTGCAAGTGATACTACTATGGTTTCTTACATGAGGAATCTGAGGCTGCTATAAGGGAAATGATTTGTCCATCATTATGCAGCTGATAAGTGTCTGAGGAAAGATCTGAACCCTTTTCTCTTATGAAGCCATAACCAGCATTTTTCCACCACACAACATTGGCTTTTAAGTGTGTTGTAGTGGGAAAAGGGCTGGCCTTGGAATCAGGATGCATGTATAACATTGCTGGCCTCCTATACTTGCTCTCTACATGAACAAGTCCCTTACTCTCTTAGATTCCTACCTTCCTTCTCTGTGAACTGGGGGAAAATCATGTTTATGTCAACACATCATGGTAAGGAAAATGATTTGTAAAACATAAAAAACCTATGTAATGCTATCATAAATATGTCACTGTGTGTCCAAGTCTGATGAACTGGCCTGGGTACTGCTGGAAAGACATTTTCACAGATGATTTTGGGATAATGATACTGGAAAGAAGAGAGCAAGGAGAGAGACTTCAGAGCATGCTCCATCTTGAGAACTATATGTGCATGCAGTGTAGATCGCTCAGTGATTTTTTTTTCCTGCTAGGATTTTACTTCCCTTCTGCCTATCCCCAGGGGACTGAAGCTAGAGAAAGCTGCTGCTGCAGTTCAGTCTGATTGGAAACAAGGGTTTCTTGGATCTAAAGCCAGAGCCCTATCCACTATGAAATCTCACTGCCTCCCATTGGAAAAAGAGATTTCATCAGTGGCAGTTAACAGAGAGGAGAGCAGACTAGAAGTTAGAAGAACCAGATAAACCTTAAAGGTAATATTAGAAGCCTTTGTCAGAGATGTAGTAAAGTTTGTTCTGGGAAAGTGAAGGGACAGGAATCATTACAGAAACACAAGGAAATTAACAATTGGGAGGAAAAGGAACAAAAGATGCAATGCAAGTGTGAGAAACAGAAACTGATTTAAATGGATGGATCAAGAGGATCTTTCCCACCCCCTGCTAAATCCTAGAGAAATAACAACCCTTTCGTATAAAGTTTAGCATTCTTTATCTGGCCCAAAGTTGATTAATAGGACAGAAGAAAAGCAAGAGAGAAAAAGGAAAAAAATGATAGAGGAGCAGAAACAAAACAAAATGAAAGGCAAATTCCATGGGGGAAGACATCAAAGAGCTCAGGATTGCAAGGGAAGAGAAATTCCTTCATACAGAAATATTTTTTATTAATGACTTTTATCTCTCACATATATATATATATGTGTGTGTGTGTGTGTGTGTGTGTGTGTGTGTGTATTTATCATCCTTCACCTCTTCCTCCCAGAGAGGCTTCTTACTTCAAATATTTTAAGACCCACACAAAGAATTAAAAAAAGAAAAGGGAAAAACTGAACCAACTGATCCATTGAAAAATTCAGAAAATATATGCAGGGAACGATAGTTGTAGACCACCCATCTCTGCCAAAGGGTGAGGTGAGGGCACATTCTCAGAGATCTACTTTAAGCCATGAGTGTTCTCTGTAATTTTGCAATTTTCACTTTGATTTTTGTTGTATTTGTTCTTTACATGATCATTCCTCTAGCCACCATGTGTATTGTTTTCTGGTTCAGCTTCTTTCACTCCATAGCAGTTTCATATATTTTTGATACTTTTCTGTGTACATGATGTTCATATTTTCTTAGTGCATGGTAACTTTCCATACATTCTTGTGCTACAATTAGGTTAGTCATTTCCCATACAATGTCTTTGTTTCAATTTCTTTTATCAAAAACTGCTTTTTTGGATGTATGGAGTCTTCTTATCAACGGCCTCTGGATGTGTATAAACCTAGTATTTGAGTCTCTAGGTCAAAGGATCTACATATTTTGATCATTTTATTTGCATACAATTGAATTACTTTCAAAGATGTTTGTAGTGATTCTTAGGTCAACAAATAATGCTATAGTGTGCCTATCTCCTTAAGATCTTCCCAGAATTGACTATTCTCATCTTTTGTCAGCTTTGATAATTTACAGGATAGGAGGTAAAAATTTAAAATTTTGTTATGGATTTCTCTTATTAGTGATTTGGAATATTCTTTCTCATGGTTGTTAACATTTTACCATTGTTTTGAGAACTGCACGTTCATACCCTTTGACAACTTATCTATTGGGAAATGTATGTTGGTTATAGTATGACATGTAATTCTACTGTAACATCTCCATTTAGAATGTAATGTGGAATTTGGTATAGTGTATTGGTCTTTTAGACAAGTTTCTTCAAGACCGCTTTCTAGTTTCCCCAGAAGTTTTTTTTTTAAATTTATGAAACAAGGGATTTTTCCTAAATAATTTATATGTTCTGGTTTATCAAAAACAGGGTTATTGTCTTTCCCCTTATTGTGATTGTCCCTTTTCTTTTCTATTCTATTTACCAATCTCTCTATTTTGCAACCAATGACATGTGATTTTGATGACTGTTAATTTTTAATACATAGTTTGAGGTCTGTAAGTGCTCTGTCCTTTTATCCCTACCTCTTTTCACTACTTCCCTCGATATTATAGATCTTTTATTTTTCCAAATGAATTTCATCATTTAATTGCATTCTATAAAGTATTTTAAAAATAGCATGAATAATATAAATTAAATTTGGTAGCACTGTCATCATGAGCCACAAACTTAATATTCTTCTAGCTATTAAATTTGTGCTATGTTGTCTCTTCCATTAGGCTGTGACTTCCTTGAGAACAAGGATTGGGTTGGGCCTTTTGTTTTTGAATCCTCAGTGCTTAGCCCAGTGCCAAGGCATATAACAAATATTGTTTGATTGATTGCAGGAAAAAAATAACTAGGAAAAGAATTATATGACTGGATGAAAGCAGGAAAGTAAAGGAACTAAGAAATTAAACAAAATTCATTATTTGGGAAAGGGGGTATATCACATTATAGACATGTATGTATGGGTATATGTATGTATATATATATACACACACACATATATATATATGTATATACATATATAGTCTTGTGTAATATATCACATATCATGTATTTGTACAAATATGTTACATATTATAAATGTTACAAAGGTGATATATACACATATGTTTATATGTATACACACACACACACACATATATATATATCTCATATATTTATGCATATATACATACTAGGAATATGATGTAAGAGAAGCCCAGGGGAAAGTCTTTTGAAGCTGCACATTATGATTTATCACAATAAACCTAAAGAATTGATTACAAAGTAGTTTGAGAGAGCAGCAGTCAAGAACACCCAAAAAGGCTTCATGTAGAATGACTTGGTTAAACTAGGGCTTGAAGAGGCTGTATGAGGCAATGCAAAGTGGCAGGAAGAATTTGGCTAGAATATGAAGAGAAGGAATTTGTGAGAAAGTTAGACTTTGCATGACAAAAACAAAAACAAACAACCAAAAAAAAGAGTTGATTTTTTTTTAATTAGAGGCCACAGGTAGCTGCTGAAGATTTTTGTACAAGTGAGTAACGAGATAGGTTCTGAATGGAAAGCTCTTGAAAGAAAGCATTGTTTCATTCTTCAAACTCATATGGCTAGCACAGTGCCTGATGCCTGGTGGGCACTGAATAAGTGCTTGCTGATTGGCTAATTAGCTGATTTTTGTGAGCTGGCATCATTATAAAGTCACCACAGGACTAGAGTCTCGATGGTGCTAAATTTACATCCCTTCTATTTCTCATTTGTTATTTAATATGTTGCAAACGTATCAAATATATAAATATATGTTGTATATAAGTATATAAAATCATTGGGCACTAATTGATTCATCTGTGAAATGATCAGTGAAAGGAAATCCTCCTCATACAGTGGAATGTTATTCTAATCTTCCAATAGTGGATGATTTCAAAGGCATGTGGAAACAGCTTTGGGGAGATCATGTGTCCTGCTTACAATAGACTTACTTGCCTGATTAAACTCTAATTAAGATAATAGTGAAAATGGCATATGAGCTGAGCAGAGGGGAAATAGGCAGGACCAGAGTAGGAAAGAATCTGGAGTTGGAAAGGTCATCCAAAACCAAACCAAGGCTTTCGAATGATCTGAAGGCAGCAGGCAGAGCTTCTTCTAGCCTGAGCCCGGGGATGAATATAGGAGCAGACACTGTTTTTCTTTTATTTGTATTCCCAGCCATGATCAGAGTAAATTATCACTGTTGCTGGTACTCCCCACAGGAGAGATTGAGATGAGATGGCAATGTAAACCATATCATCTGTGTCTGTGAATGAAGAATCTATTAGGTCCTGGGCACAGACGCCAATAAACTCAGAAGCATATGTAACAAAGCTGAGGAAGAAAAAGCTGAACACACATAGATGCACAGACACACACACACACACACACACACACACACACACAGGGAGAGAGAGAGAGAGAGAGAGAGAAAGAGAGAGAGAGAGAGAGAGAGAGAGAGAGAAAGAGAAAATGGTGTCAAGATAAAGATATTTACCAGAGCTTTTGAATTGTGCCATATATTAGGTACAGTTTAATATTCATACTGCTGTGACTGCAGTGTATTGGACAGGAAAGTTTTGTGAATTTAGTGTAAATCCCTTTAAGCAATTCTAAATTGGGGAGCACATACCTTAGTTATGTGCCAATTACACCGGCCTTGTTTCACTTGTCAGGATATCCATCATTCGGTGTGAGGAATAAAATGACTTTGTAGCAGCTTCTAGAAAAAAAAGTTCATTTGTTTGAATTCAGTTAAAGTGAGAATACAGTCAGAAAATATTCAAGGAACTTTTCTTTTGAAGAATTTACCAACAATTCTCATACCTTTAGGGGTAGCAAAAGACATTAATGATGTGTGGAAATTGTCTGAACTCTGATTATGCAGTTTTTCATATTCAAATCATTTTTGTTGGACAGGAACATAAGCGGCATCTTTTTTATTTCATTATTTTTATTTGTATTCTTAGCACTAACACAGTGCCTGGCACATAATAATTGTTAATAACATTAATAAATGCTGATTGATTTATTAATTGACTGAAGTCACACAACTGACTTCCTTTAAATCTCAACTAAAATACCACTTTATACAGGAAGCCTTTCCCAATCCCTCTTAATTCTAGTGCCTTCTCTCTGTTTTTTATTTCCTATTTACCTAGTATGTAACTTGTTTGTACATATTTGCTTATTGTCTCCCCTATTTGATCATGAGCTTTTGAGGGCAGGGATTTTATTTTGCCTTTTTTGTATCCCCAGGGCTTAGCATAGTGCCTGGCATGTACCAGGTATTTAATAAATGTCTAATGACTGACCCAGCTAATAAGTGACAGAGATAGCCAGGACAAGGCACCAGGCCTAGTCAGGCCACTGTAATCAAACATCGGTCACTTTAGGCTCTTGGTTCCATTTATGTTATTTTCGTCTATGTGTATATCATTTTACTTCCCCCCCACAAACTGCACTCTGCATCTTTGCATATAAATGTCCCATGCTTCTGTAAATTCTTCATATTTGTAATTTCTCACAGCACAGTAATATCTCATTACATTCATATGACATAATTTCTTTAGCCAGTCAGTGGGCATCTGCTTAGTTTCTTGCTCTTTGCTGCCTCCAAAAATGATGCTATAAATATATTGGTGCATCAGGGACCTTTCTTTTTGTCACTGATCTCCTTGGGGGTCTGCCTAGCAGTGTGATCTCTGTGGCCCTTCCTTTTCTTATGAGGGAAAGAACATTATATTTGGAGTAAGAAGAACTGGACTGTAGTCTCCTTATTGACAGTATCATATCTATAATTTTTGGCAAGTCACTTAAAGCCTCTGCACATCATAGCTCTGATCAATTTACTCCCCCTTAATTCTTTCTCAAAAATATTACAGG
The DNA here is from genome assembly GCF_011100635.1 of Trichosurus vulpecula. Classification (NCBI taxonomy): domain Eukaryota; kingdom Metazoa; phylum Chordata; class Mammalia; order Diprotodontia; family Phalangeridae; genus Trichosurus; species Trichosurus vulpecula. The sequence continues at coordinate 425,776,457 of NC_050575.1, read as the reverse complement.
TTCTCAGACACCTTGCTCTGCTCAGGATGACTGTATCCTGGGGCCTGCTCTGCTGATGGCTGTGTCCTTTGCTGGGATCATGGTTTCTTTGGGGCTCTTATCATATTCATTTCATTCCCCACTAAACTCAAGAGCATTGTCTCCTCAATGTCTTTTCCCATGTTTCAGTACCCTCTTCCTCCTATCTACTTTCAAGGTCCCCACTGCAACGTAAATCCTTTTGTATACCCAGTGCTTAGCTCTCTCTGTCTCTCTGTCTCTCTGTCTCTCTCTCTGTCTCTCTCTTCAACCTTCACAATTTTTCAATAAGTCAACAGGCAACAAACATTTATTAAGCTTTATTCCACAGACTGTGATAAGTACTAGATAGAAACGATCACAAAAACACCAAAACCATTTCTATCTTCCAAGAACTTACATTCTAACATGGCAGAGAGCATGGAAAAAGCTATGTATGGACAAGATATAAAAACATAAATTATAAATAATGTAAAAAGAAGTGGCCACCATTAAAGGAGACTTAAAAAGTCTCTTTGAAGAAGGATAGAGTTTAACTGAGATTTGCAAGACTCAATAAAGTTCAAGGAAGCCAGAAGGCAGAGGCTAGAGGGTCCAGCATTATAGGTAGGAAGGACAGCCAGAGAAAATGCACAGAGTCAAGATATTGCCTCTCTTGTGCAAGAGAAAGAAAGAAGATAGACAGTGACACTCGATTCTAGAGTAAACATCAAAAAGAGAAAACAATGTTAGATCAGGGAGACAACTATGGACTTTTACTCAATTTTTTTTACCAAATTTTGATATATTTACCAATTTAACCAAAATATTTTACTGATTTTTTAACTGCTATCATTGTACAAACTTTGGAACTGTTTGGGTTGTATACATAGGTGAATTCAGAGCTATTTGAACACAAAGAGTAATTATCTTAGCAGTTATGATTTGACTCAAAGGGTAGTTATTAATGGTTGAATGCCAGCTTAAAAGAAGGTCTTTGGAGAAGTCCCCCAGGGATCTATTCTCATTCTTGGGATATTTAACATGTACATCAATAACCTAGATAAAGGACTGGATGACATGCTTATCAAAATCATAGATGACACAAAACGAGGAGGCATAATTAACACACTTGAACACTGAATCAGAATCTAAAAAAAACCTCCTATCTTAGAATTTGGGGTAAAGTCTAATTAATATGATATTTAATGAGCAGGAATACATCATATTACACTAAGGTTAAAAAAATCAACTTTACAAGTACAAGACCTGAGTAGATAACCATTTAAAAGACATTGGATTTCTTGGATATAATGTTCAACATGAGGCAACAACATGGCATGGCTGCCAAAATCATTTAAAACAACTTTTGAAATGATTCAAGAGGCAGAGTGGCCAAGCATGTGAAGATAACAGCATCACTTTTATGATCCATTCTAGGGATGGCTTTTTAAGGATACTGATAAAATGACAAATGACCAAGAGAGAAGAATTATGAGAGTGAAAGGCCATATGAGGACTGGTTGAAAGAACCATGTTTCAAAAATCATAGATTTGGGCCAGAAGGAGCCTTATCAAGTTCAACCCAATTTATTTTATGGTTAAGGAGACAGAGGGCCATAGAGATAAAGTTGTTTCCCCAGATTCATAAAGGTAGTAAAGTAGGATTGAAACTCAGGTCCCTTTACTCCAAATCCAATGCCATTCACCTTATACTGTATCTTACTGGCTCAAGACAACCAACGATTTTTTGCTATAAGATGTCATCGTTTTTCAGTATGGGAGGTACGGGCAGGCATTGGCTTTGTGGCCCCAAGATGTTACCCTTTGTTCTCTAACTGATCATGTACACTTGACAAGGTGGAAATTCTCATTTGCTCTGAGTCCTTGTTAGAGCATTTATTTGAGGCCTTTGTTTTGCTGTTATTAAAGAATAAACTCACCTTGTTTTGAGTAAAAAAAAATCAAGACATGAAACATGGGAACTAGACAGACTTTGAAGGGCTTTAAAAGCAAAATGGAGGATTTCATATGTGATCTTACGGAGAATAGGAAGCCATTTTATGGAATAGGAGATGATATAGTCAGATCAACACTTAGGCAGATCATATTTAAAGGGCTGATATTTGCTGTAGAGATGTCAATCAGAAGGTTAGTGCAATACTCTGAAAGAGTGAATAATGTTGGAGGCTTTTTCCATTGTCCCACTGTCTTTAGGGTCAAATTATATTTTTGTTCTTATAATGGAATAATATAGAAGTAGTGATAGGGACCATACCTAGACCTATGATTACCTCAGCTGTTGCCCACATATCAGCAATGTGTATATTCCAATTGAGTAGTATATATTTGTATTAAATAACAGGAGAGGACAGGATAGGATAAGATGACTAGGCTAGGACTGCACAGGATGGAACTCAATACAATAGAATCAAGTGATAGAAAATCTCAATGGAACAGGAAGCTCTCAAGGGAGATGTAAGAATGTTCAGCATTAAATAATTTGAGGAAAAATGGAAAAGCCTAGTTGCCTCACATTGTTTCCATAAGTGGTAGTATTTGGGGGAAATTTAAGCTCTCAGACATTAGTTCAACATCCACAATTTTGCAGTCTTGTAATATGCCTCCCACTTGAAATTCAAGCTCCAGAAACACATTCAGAAAGGGCACCAGGGAAGAAAAAACTGTCTTTACTTCCAGTTATGCAGCAAGTAACCTTTCTCTTCCTATGTGTCTGATCATCTAATTCTCAAGAGCAATGCTCAAGACCTTGATGGCAGATACCAACAAATCTCTTCCAACCTTTTGATTCTCATTGATAACATAAAGAAATCCAAGCTGTATGAGTATCAGCTGAAGGAATAGAGATGTTTAGCTTAGAAAAGAGAAGACTCAGTGAGTATATATTATCTGGCTTCTGGCTTTATTTGTAGATAGTCGAAAGGGAAAAGAGATGTGACTTTTTATGCTTTGTCTCAGAGAGTAGAATTAGGAACAACAAATCAAAGATATAAAACATTAAACATTATATGTCATCAATATAGAGAATTTGAACCACAATTTCCTCAAGAAAATCTCACCAAGTCATTATGTAGTCCTTGTTTGAAAATTTTCAGGGTGAGGGAGAGCAGCATACCATGTTTCAAGGTAGCTGACTCTGCTGTAATTATTAGGATGTTTCTTCCTTTCATTGAATCAAATATGCCAGTCTGCAAATACAATTTTTTTTTTTAAATTCTGGTATCTGGAGCCAAACAGATCATGAATAATAGCCTTCCATGGTATCACCTATGCAACTTTGGAATATAGCTATACAATTCCCTCTCATTCCCAACTGAGTCTTCTCTTCTCAAGCCTTAAGCACACCAAGTTCATTTCATGATATGGTTTTGAAGCCCTTGACCAACCCAGAATTCCTCCTTGAGAGAACCTATATCTTAACTTTTTTGTTAATTGTTAATTTTTGTTAATTTTCTGAAGTCTCAATTTTATTTATAACAAATTTTAAAAAAGGAATATGTTACACATATTGATGAATGGTTTGAGTGCAAATTTGGTGGGGAATTTTTTTCTGAACTAAATAAATAGAAATAAATCCGCCACCCCCCCCCCCATAGAGCTCCTTTCTCTCCTTTGATATAGTTCTTTTGGCCTTAAAAGATTGAAATGTTGGCATGTCCTCATCCTTCAAAGAGATTCTTTTCATAAAGTTAGTCTCTGCATATTCAAAGATGGGTATTTTGGGGTGCTTTGTTATTTCAGAGAAGTTTTGAATGTTTATAAAAGTTTCATTTCTAATCACATAAGAAAATCTCTACAAAATGAGGAGGGAACATAGAATCCCTGCTGCAACTCCAAATTGCCCAAATCCCCAAACACAGAGCTACTGTACTAGTGCCCGGGGGAGCTTGCTGTGTCCTCCAGCTGACTCTCTGTTCTGTCTCCTCTGCTGTGCCCAATGCACAGAAAGGTTCTCTGTCTCATACCTCTCTTTATCAGGAAAGATATCAAACTGCCAGAGAATAAAGATGTACTGTTTTGGCACATGCCTGTGATTTCTCCAGTGAAGGAAAGTATCTGTTAGGAAACTGCCTTTGCCAATGCAAATGATGACTCCTCTCATAACTGAGGCCTTAAATGTAAGGAGCAGGAGATGCAACCACACATCTCTGTGCAAGTAAAGTACAATTTAGAGAAAGGAATGTGGTCTCCATCAGGTTGTGGACTTTGAGTTCTAATATTTTCCTTTCCTTTTGTCCTAATCTGAGTGTTGAATAATATGACTATTTCTTATTCTACCTTGAAATGAAACATTGTTATGGTGGAGTGAAGAAACCAGAGGAAGGAGCATAGATTTAGAGCTAGCAGAGAACTTTGAGGACAGTACGTTCATAGATGAGGAAACTAAGGCACAGAGAGGTTAAGACTTATGCGGAATGACACATCTAGTAAGTGCTCAAGGTGAAATTTTTCCCAGGTCTTACTGACTTCATATCCCCAACCCAAAAGAGGAATAAATGCACCAAGCTTTGGAGAGGGCCGGCTCTGAGAAAGTCCATTCTGGGATAAGATACAGAAAAGAGGCTTGTTCTTGCCCTTGGGTTGATAACTCTGCACGTGGGCTCTCCATACCCCCACCTCAGCACACACGTGCTGTTTAGGGTGAAGGCTCTCCAAGCCTCCTCTGTGTACACGTGCTCACTCCAAAACCCCCACGGCACACACGTGCTAAATACCACCTGTGGGCTATTAACACAATAGTATTTACAGCAAAAGGGGAACAAAAGCATGAGGAAAGTCATGCTATTTTACAAATGCTTCACACGTGAATTTGTTGATCTGCTTGCCTAAAAAGGTATATAAGCCCTGTCTCTCTGCATAATAAACAGAGCTGTTCTTTACTCTTCCACTTGGTCTGTGTTTTCTTTTCACCCTCCACAGCATTCCACTGTCTCCGGCCATTCGGCACCACAGCAGCTGCCGGCAAAGCTTCTTTATAAAGATATGAGTAAGTATTCTTTCCAATAGCCACCAATGGCCTATAGCCATCTCTCATCAGAACAGGACTGTACCTTAACATGTTGTGATTTGTTTTTAGTTACTGTTTACATGACAAAAATCAGAGAATGTAAGCACTTTTGTTTTTAATCTTTACATTTCTGGTTAGCTAGTACAGGGCCTGGCTTTGAGTAGGCACATACAGAATATTTGTTGGATTGGATTGCATGCCATCCTTCTACATAGTTCTGAATTTACAGCAAAATAGGCATAGGCAAAAGACTAACAAATCATTCATACACAGACACAGATTCTGGTCTCATCATGGGAAAGAAAGAGGGAAGGAATCAAAGAAAGGAGGGAAGAAAAAAGGAAGGAAAGAAAGAAGAAAGGAGGGGAGGGAGAAAGAAAGGGAGGGAGGGAAGAAAGGAAGGAAAAGAAAGGAAAGGGGGCTGTTAGGTAGTGCAGTGAGTAGAGCACTGGCCCTGGAGTCAGGAGGACCTGAATTCAAATCCGGCCTCTGACACTTGACACACTAGCTGTATGACCTTCGGCAAGTCATTTAACCCCAATTACCCTGCTTTCCCCCCTCCAAAAAACAAAGGCAGAGCAACAAACAAGAAAGGAGAGAAAGGGAAGAGAAGAAGGGAAGGGAAGAAGGGAAAAGAAGGGAACATTTATTAAGTACCTACTATGTGCCAGGCACCATGCTCATTTCTTTACAATTACTATCTAATAAGATATACAAAACAACCATGGAAGTTAAATAATATTGTAATTAGCATTTAACTGTTGAGAAAAGTGAGGCAGACAGAAATTAAGTGATTTACCCAGGTTCACACATCTAGTAAGTGTCTGAGGCTGGATTTAAACTCAGATTTTTCTGATTCCTGGTGGCTAGGTGAAACATGGATAGAGTATTGGATTTAGAGTCAGGAAGATTCATCTTCCTGAGTTCAAAGCCGGCTTCAGACACTTCCTAGCTTTGTGGCCCTGGGCAAGTCACTTAACCCTGCTTGCCTCAGCTTCCTCATATGTAAAATGATCTGGAGAATGAAATGGCAAGCCACTCCTGTATGCCTGCCATGAAAACCGCAAATGGAGTTACAAAGACTCAATGACGAAACAAGATCAACAACAAGTCCTGATTCCAGGAAACACCTTCTATTGCAGTGACAAAATATTTCTCAGGCATTATCCAGTTCCAGAAAGTTACTGGGATAAATAAAAGCTTTCAACCATTAGAAATACTAGCTTGCATGTATATAGGGATAATGATTGAACTTGTGATTATATCGACCTCAGGAGATGAGAAATGTCCCTCTACAATACAATTTGTCTTCTTCTCTGCAACTTAGAGGATTGCCTGATAAACTTGGAGAAGTTCAGAAAATTAGCTAGCATGACACAACTAATATGTGCCACAGATAGCTCTGGAACCCTAGGTCTTTCAGGCTCCAATGCCAGAATCTTATTGAAAACATTAGTGCCTTTTATAGTAATCCTGGATTTTATAAAATTTTAAACATTGCTTTTTATCATTTCAAAATTTTGAACCATGTCATTAGGTGAAATGAAGAAAAATTTATTAAGCATCTGCTATATACCAGGCATTGTGTTAATCTTCAGGATACAAAGAAAGGCAAAAGACAATCCTGGCCCTCAAGGATCTCATAATCTAATAGGGGAAACAATACATAAGAAAGCAGCTGAGAAATGTTGTGGTAGGGGCTGTGGTGAGGAAAGTCTTGTGGTGGGCATAACTGAGGCAGCTGGCATTATGAAGTTTAGGAGAACAGCCCAGTGGGAAATGAAGATATGCCTGCCCTGGACAACTTACTAAAATGAAGGATCCAGGAGAAGCTTTCCACTGTCCACCTCTCCAATCAGAGGGAGGGAATGGCCCATGGTAGGGGAAACTGAGTAGTTGTGAATTTCTGGGTTCCTGTGATCTTGCCATTTGAGATCCCTAGAATAGATAGGTGGACGGTGTTTCAACAATCCGGCTAGCAGTTTCTGTGGGGGTGTAATATCCACCCACAGCCAGCGCCTGGAAAGCTGCCAACAGCACAGGTTCTTTTGATCTGCTTAACTAAGGAAAGCAAGGTGAAGGGGTTGACAAATTTACTTTAATCCAGCATACAGACAGCATTCACTTAGTTCAGGGGAAAATCCAGCACCCTGAACTTCGGAACAAAATACAAACAAATTACAAATATCAACAGACAGACCCAATACAATTCATAGTTACCAATATCTAGGTTCAGCCCAGGAGCTCAGAACAAGGGCTGGCCCAGAGTCACGCACTACCACTACTACAGCAAAGAGCTCCGAAGAACAGACAGCCAACCCCTGGTTTTTATATCTTTTTCAGCGTCAGGGGTGAGTCACACATGCGACTCACCCACATGACCTGAAATCGTCACAAAGAGGCGACTTAAACCCACGTTGTCTAAGAGCCTCTGCTGTCCCAGACGTAAACTAGGCCCTTCCTGGAGTTAGCCCTACCTTGGGCCCCACCTTAGTTGCCAGTCCATACCCACTAAGGTTTTACACCTAATAGGGATTTGGGCCTGGGGCTTAGCACCTAGTCAGGATTACTCAAAGAAAACAAAGGCCATTTTGCTTACCAACACGGATGGATAGACAAATAGATAGATAGATAGATAGATAGATGAACAAAGTAATATATAAATAAATAAATGGACGGATGACTACATGACTGAATGACTGAATGACTGACTGACTGAATGGACACTTCAAAAATCCAAGAGTACAGTAAGTGGCAAATGAAGATATCTCTGATGATCTGTATACAGTACAAGTGGAAGTATCCTCATTTTATAGATGGGAAATCTTCAATTAAAAGAGATAAAGTGATTTACCCAAGGTTATAAAACTAGTTAAGAGAAGATAAGAATCTGACCTCCTTATAATCACTTTACTAAATCAATATGCAGCATAGTCTTTCTAATATCACTGGAGAGCTCTTGAGAACTAGTCAGAAAAGAATGTTTCAGAAGACACTAGGGCACTCACTTTGTCTAATCTCATTTAACAGAGTGAGTGAGAGACCTATAGAATTGAGGTATAAAATTTAAATGGCCATAGAAAAATGAGCTTGGATGCTGTAACTTTAATGGTGATGTTTCCCACCCCTCACTTCCGTGAAGGTATGAATACATTTCAGTTTGATGCATCAAAAATTGAATAATCACATACAATGTGACAAGCACTGTGTGAGGCACTGGGAAAACAAAGACCCAGAATGAAATAGCTTCTGTCTTTAAAGAGTTTATATTCTGTGATGGCTATGGATATGAATTACTAATTGACACTACTAGTACCACTACTAGTACTACTGCTAGTAGTAGTACTACTACTACTACTAGTACTACTACTACTACTACTACTACTAATTGACAAGAGTTCCCATGCTAATTTCTATGTGTTAAAGAAAAAAAACATAGCCTGCCCTCATGGAGCATAATGGAGGTGGTATAAGATAAAGAATACAATATGCACAGTGACTTAAACAGTAGAAATTCAATGAAAATCATTTGGATTGGATAGCGAATACTAACTGGGGGTGGCCAAGAGATCAGGTTCATGAAGCACAAAGAACCTGGATTTAGTCTGGAAGAGAAATAGCAATTTAAAGCAACGCAAGTGAGAGGTTCCTTTGTGGTATGGAGGAAAGCCTGCACAGTTGCAGAACCCTAAGAAAGAATGTTGTATAAGGGTGGGTGGTGGGGAAGCAAGTAATACAATTCAGCCAAAATATGGAATGTTCCAGGAGGAATTGTGGGAATACAGTCTGGAAAGGTAGAATGATGGATAGTTAGATGATAGATTCGATAGATAATAGGTACATGATAGAGATAGACAGATAGACAGATAGATAGACAGACAGAGGACATATGTCAAGCACTTACTATGTCCCATTCATCATGCTAAGTACTCGGGCTAGAATGCAAATAAGCAAGGTAGTCCTGACCCTCAATCATTTTAATGAGGGCAAATAATTGTACAAAGGCAAGCTGAAAAGGCTGTTAAGGGGAAAAATAAGTACAAGCATGACACTTGAACTTATATCTTGAGTGCATTTTCTAGCACATGCTAAGAGCTTAATAAATACTGGATTCATTAAGTGAAATAGGTTAGGATAGTGGTGATTATGGTCTTGAAGATACGAGATGATGCATGAGACTATTGAAGCAGAATCAACAAATTAGACAAATTCTCAAATATAGGAGGTGAGAGAAAGTAAAAAGTCAAGGATGACTCAAGCCAGGAGCCTAAAAGATGAGGATTAAGGCCACACTAAAATTAATGTTTTGTTTGAAAAGAACAGATTGATTGGGAGAGATAAAGAGTTCCATTTTGGACGTACTGTTACAGATGCCCATAGAATGCCCGAGTAGAAATATTCAATAGCCATTTGGTGTATCGGTAATTAAGGTGGGACTTTTTATTGCTTTCTCTTTTGGAGCACTTATTTAATCAAATGCCCTTGATGAATCTGGCCTTTTTTAAAAATTAAATAAGGAGTCTTTGATGACCCGCTTACTTCAAGGGAAAGCCTAATTTGCACAGGTTTGAGTCTCATGTTTTTGATGCCCTTTGACCCTGAAGAAACTTTTAGGTCACATGGGTTTGAATCGCATGTTGTGACGCCATTTGACTCTGAACAGGGTATATAAACTCAGAGGTTGCTGTTTTGCCTTTGGGGTTCTCACTCACTGGAAGAGTGTTGGTGTGAAACTCAGATGTTGGTGCTTCTCCTTTTGGTAAGTATGTAAATGATGTCTTGATCAGACAAAGCCTGTCTGTTAAATATTGTCATTCAAATCCGTGCATCCATTCTAGGGACCTTTATACTGCCCCTCTTTTCAACTCCATTTGGTATATTGTCTTTCTCCACTAGAATATATGCATCTTTAAAATGGATGCAGGATTTAGATATAAAGGGTTTTGCCATGAGAATATTAGGGGTGAACAGAATATTTTCCTATCAGATCTATGCATAGGGGAAGAATTTATGAGCATGATTTTAGAGAGAGACACAAACAAAAATAGAGAGAACATTCTGATATATAAAATGGATAAATTTGATCACATTAAATTTTTTAAAAAGTTGTTTTTTTTTTTCCACAAATGAACCCAAAGCAGTCAAATGTGGGGTGGAATAGTATATTACAGCAAACTTCTCTTATACAGATCTAATTTCTCATATATGTAGAAAACTGAGTTAAATTTATGACTATGAGCAATTCCCCTATTTGTAAAGGATATGAGTAGATATTTTTCAGAAGAAGAAATCAAAGATGTCCCTAAACAAGTGAAAAATCTGTAAATTATTATTGATTAGATAAATGCAAATTAAAATAATTCCTAGGTACCATTTAATATCTATCGGATTGGCTAGTATGACAGAAAAAGGAAATAACAAAAGTTGGTTGGAATGTTAAAAATGGGATGTTAATGCCTGGTTGGTGGAGTTATGAACTTATCCAACCATTATGCAGAACAATTTTGAAAAAAAATTCAAAGGGCTGTAAAACCTTAATCCAGAAGCACCACTATTAGTCTGTATCTCAATTTGGGGGGAAGAAACACTGAAAAGGGTACTACACGCAGAAATATTTTAGCAGCTCTTTTTGTGTTAGCAAAAGATTGGAAATTGAAGTGATGCTCATCAATTGAAGAATGACCAAACAAGTTGTGGTATATGAATGTGATGGGCAACTATTTTATTATAAGAAAAGATAACAAAACAATGATCCAAGATAATTCTGAAAAACATGCGATGATAAATGCTATTAACTTCCAGAAAAAGAACTGATACATTCTGAATGCAGATTTAAACATACTTAAAAAGTGTTATTATTATTATTTTTGTCTGTTTTCTTTCACAACATGGGCAATATGGAAATATGTTTTGCACAACTGCACATGTATAATATATATCAAATTGCTTGTTTTTTCAGCAAGTTTCTGAGGATGGATTTGAACTCAGGTCTTCCTGAATCAATGTCTGACACTACCCATTCTACCATTTAGTTGCCATTTGCCAAGTGCTTTCTTTTTTTCTCTGTCTCCCCATTTCATATCACACAGACACCTAGAGGCCTTCTTGCACTATGTCCTCCTTCACCATTGTCTCCCATGAAGATGTAACTCTTCTTGTTGTCAGGGAAAACCCCTCTACATGCATATGTGAACTCATTTCATCCATTCTTCTTCAGCAGATTAATTGCTCTATCATCCTGAATCTCTCACTTATCTTCCTTCAATATACCTTTGTCTATTGGTTGCTTCTCTACCACACATGAAAAGGCCCATCTCTCCTCCATCTTCAAAAAAATCCCTGACTTGATCTATTCATCCCTCCTAGTTACCATCCTCTCTTTTACCTTTTATATCTAAACACCTTGAGAATGCTATCTACAATGAATACTTCTACTTCATTTCCTCTCCTTCTCTTATTAACTATGCAATCTGGATTCATTATTCAGCTTAAACTGCTCTCTATAAAGCCACAAATGATTTCTTAATCTCCAAATCCAATGCTGTTTTTTTTTCCTTCTTAGTCCTTGTCTTTCTTGAACTTCCTGGAGTCATTAACACTGACGGCCACTCTCTTCTCTTTGATATTCTTTTTTTTCTATTTTTTTGTGAAGCCACCCCCTTCCTATCTGTCTAATCACTACTTATCAATATCATATTATAAATCTTCATCCAGATCATTCCTACAAACTCTAGATGTATCCCAAGACTCTGTCCTGGGTCCACTAATTTTCTACCTATAGAAAATTTCTCTTGGTGATTTAATCAACACTTAGGCTTCAAATGATCAGCTCTAAGTCTCATTCATCTAATTCTCAGATATATTTTTTCCAGTCCTAGCCTCTTAACTTATGTCCAGCCTGTCATCTATAACTTGTTGGGCATCTAAAACTGGATGTCCCACAGACATCTTAATTCAACATGTCAATAACTGGACCCACCATCTGTCCCTCATATCTCCTCCCCATATCTTAGTTTTCTACCACTGTGCAATGTACCACAGATATCCAATCAGGCTCTGAATGTAGGTGTCATCCTGGAAGCTCATGTGCTGACTGTATCCAATCGTTTCCCACAAACCTGTCCATTCCACCATCCCAATAACTTTCATAGATGTTTCCTTTTTTTCTTTGATACTGTCAACTCCCTAGCACAAGATCGCATCATCTTAGTCCTCTCTTTTTGTAATAATCTTCTGGATATTCTTCCTGGCCTATGTCTTCCCACTCCAGTTCATCTCCACTTAGCTAACAGTGATCTTGCTGAAGTCCATGTTGGACCATATGATCTCCCTAATAAGTAAATCTTATGTCTTCCTATTACTTTCAAGATAAACTAAAAAATCCTTTGTTTGCTTTTTAAACAACTTCATAACCTACTGCCTTTTGACCCTTCTAGTGTTCTTAGAACTCACACTCCTTTTCATATTCTACAGTCCATTGACACTGACCTCCTTGTTTTATCTCACAGCAGATACTACATATTCTCCTTCTTTGTATTTTCACTGGCTAATCCTCATGACACTTCTCTCCCTCTTTGCTTCCATCTCCTAGCTTTCCTGGCTTCCTTCTAATTTCAGCTTAAATCTCACCTTCTGCAAGAAGCCTTTCCCAGACTCCCTCATTGCTCACCCATTCCCTCTAATATTGCCTCCAAGATATCCTGAATACATTTTATTTGTGCTTAGTTGTGTGCATAATGTCTCTCCAGTTTGATTTTGAGCACCAGGTGCACAGGTGCATTTTTTGCATTTATTTGTATCCCCAATACTTGGCACAGTTACAGGTACAAAATAAATACTCAATAATTGCTTCTTGATTTGATGTGTCTTTGATAGGAAAGATAAATTAACAGGTTTTTTTTCCTTGCTGATTGTCACTCTTTCATTGGATTCCATGCCCTTATTTCAGAACATAACCATGACCAATGACAAAATATAATTACTGATAGATAAGCCCAGGCTGAGAACTAGCTCAGCCCCAAGACTCAGAAGTAGATATCTTCTCATCATGGAAAACAACATACACTGAAGAGGTTAATGAGGATGTAGAAGAGGGTCTCTCTTATGGGGCTAATTAACAGAGAGCCAACTTTGTTGGAGAGGTAAGTCCCAATCATTCAGCAAGACATCAGAACAGCAGGTGGTATATCACTTCTGTCCAGTACAAAGGAAGAATTTCCCAGAATTACATCTCAACATTTTCTTTAGAGATTTCTGCAGGATTGTGGCCTGTTTGACTGTCCAGAAGTGTCAGCAGCTAAATAAGGCCAGATTGATGAAACCACTGTCTGAGAGTGCATGGTGATTTTTTTCTTTTTAAAATCAGTGATCAGCAAAGATTACTGTGGGGAAAGTACATTATTTTTTTTAAAAAAAAGTGAAATGGCTAGCTCAGCTAAATGCACATTGACATGACTTATAAGAAATATACTCATTGTTACCTTCACCAAGACATGTAGAATACGCTAATAATCACACTTTACATTTAGTTGTTTTTAAATGTTGAAAATAGCTCCTTTTACCTAGGAACCTGAATGAGTTTTGTAAAACCAAGACATCCATTAAAAATGGGACTAATAGGGCAGAAGATTCTTATTAGAGGCAAACTAGCAAAGATAATATTTCAACCTATATCCTTTCCTTCTAAAAACAGCATTGTTTCCAATGTGCCATTTTCCCACCTCATGGTCCATTTAACTATTTTCCTTCTTCGGGCTTTAGTTTTAGGATTTGGAAAAGGTAAGGAGGTTCAGAGGAAAAGATAGTGGAAAAGAATTGGAAGTCAAGGAGGAAGAAAAAAGAAAAAGAGGAAGGAACTAGAAAGGGAAGAAAAGAGACTGACAGAGAGATGAACAACTGTGCATTTTTACAAGGTGCAAAGGCAATTTAGATTGGACTGACCTCTCTGCTAAGGTAAGCAAGAGAATTATAGACATATCATTAATCATGAGAGAGCGCCTGCACTCTTTAGAAATCTAGTTTTGGCAAAGAAATAAGAATATGCTAACTAGTCTAATTAGGCTAATTAATGTATGCTAATAGAACTGATTAACCTCTTTGGGAAGGTTAAACATTTCAAACTAAAACTTTCCCAGTTTTTCAGAGATAATGAAAAACTAAAGCAAAAAATGACATTTTTTACAGAAGCAGGGTGAGGAATAAACAAGCGTTCTGGGTAAATAACAAAGAGAGAGATTATAATTTCACTGAAACAAATTGTCAAAATAACCTTTATTTAGACAGAAATGGGGCTTACTTTCACAACATATTGAAAGTACAGTCAAGGATCAGACATTTGTAATCACAAATAACACTAATATTTCTTTCTCTCTCTTTGTTTCTTTCTCTCATTTTCCTTCCTTCTTTCATCACAGAGTCCAAGGAAGGAGTAAGTTTGGAGAAGACTGGAAATATTTTTGGAGGGAGGACAGGTTATGAAGGGCTTTGAATAACAAAGGAGAATTTATATTCCATCCTAAAGTTAACAGGAAGTGTCTTGAATTTATTGAGTAGAGTGGTCGTCAGGAAGGAAGATCATGTTAGAAAGATCACTTTGACAGCTGATGGTGTGTTGACTCGAGTAGGATGAGATTTCTGGAGGGGAAAACATCCAACATCCTCTTGCAACATTCCAGGTATGAGGTGGTATGTAACTACATCAGTGTTAACAGTGTCAGAGGAGAGAAGAGGGTGTATACAAGAGAGGTTATGAAGTTAAAATCCACAGGCCGTAGCAAACTTGGATCATGGGGAGTCTTGGAGTGTTTAATATGGCTCAGAGATGATGAACCTGAGTGACTGGGAGAATGATATGGTATTCTTAAAAGAAATAAGGAAATTAGCAAGACAGGAGACATTTTGAGAAAAGAAGATGAGTTTATTTTTGTATATATTTTATTTAAGGTACATACAGGTCATCTAGTTTGAGATATGCAATATGTAACTTGGGATATGAGAATGACGGCTAGTAGAGACATTAGGTATCAATAACTACATTTGAGAAAAAAAAATTAGCACACTTATGATGATTGGATTTATGGGAATTGATGAGATCATTAAATGAATGGTATAGAAAAGGGAAAGATAGTCCAGGACAGAGACATAGGAGATCCCCACTATTAGTGACTATAACAATGATGGAGATTCAGCAATAGAAACTGAGGAGCAGTGAGATAGATAGGTAAAAAAACAACAACAGCAGGAGACAGTAATGTCATGGAAACCTTGAATAAATGGACTGTGGAGGAGAAGATGGTAATTAGTGACAGTGACCTTTAAGGAGTAAGTAATGAGAAAAGATCATTGAATTTACTGATTAAGAGAACCATAATGACACCAGAGAGAGAGAAGTTTCAGTAATATGATGAGATCAGTAGCCAATTATAGAAAGTCAAGAAACCAATGTGAACAAATGAAGTGGGGACACCTACTCTAGAATGTCCTCTTAAGAAACTGGCCACCCAAGGAAGGAGAGATATAGTAAAACAGCGAGCAGGGATGTATAGGCAGTGCAAAGCTTAAGGTCCTACACAGGACAAGGATCTATGATTTTATGCGTATGTGTGTGATATTCCTCTGCCTGGGTTTAATGTTGACTGAGGCTTGGAGAAGCTAGCTGGCTTGTTCATAATCACATAGCTAGTATCACATCTGATGTGAAACTTCTTGCTGTTCTTCTCCGTCCCCTCCTCCCCCTCATCTTTCTCCAGTAAGTCAGCAAATACATATTAAGCACCTGCTCTTTGCCAGATATTTTGCCTGGTATTGAGTATTAAAAAATGTAAATGTCCTGCCCTTCGGGAATTTACATAGGAGAGGGACTTTGTGAAAGGAAGGAAGGGTTTAATAACTACAGACTCTGGGGTAGAGGAGAGATGCAAAAGAAATAGCGCTTCTGGAGGGAGAGCTTGCTGAGCCTTTTTCAGGGCTGCCCATCCACCTTAGGTGTCCATCTATCACCCAACTATCACCTGCAGCTCCAAGAGGCTGTACAGCAGCCACACCCCAGTTAAACCTTCTGGGCAGACAGGCTAAGCAGGCTCAACCAGGCTAAGTGTGACCAACAGGCCTCAAACCTGATTGTGAGTTAGAGGGATGGCTATGCCATATAGGCTAACATATTTCCTGGTGGAATGGGTAAATAAGAACAATGTGTTCCAACAACCATGAAGGTAGCTGAAGCAGGTACTGTGTAGAGCTCGCAGGAGTAAGGAACCTGTGTCCTCAAGGACACTTGTGGCCCTCTAGGTCCTCAAGGGGAGCTTTGTGACTGAATCTAAACTTCATAGAACAAATCCCCTTAATAAAAGGATTTGTTCAGTAAAACTTAGACTGAGTCAAAAGGTCATACCCAAGAACCTAGAAGTCCTCAAGGCCAGAGGTTCCCCACTTCTGGCTTACAGTTTGGTCAGACATTTAAGACACCAAGGTCATCCACTTCATCCCAGGCCATTGCCAATCATCCTGACTTTTATCTTGCTACTGGGCTTTGTGAAACTTTGAGTCTAATGACTTTGGGCAACTGTGCTTCACTTAAATCCAATTCATGCAGAAGTCAACATATCACTTGTGATGCCATTTTTTTAAATGAAGGAAAAGCAAAAACTATGGTCTTACTATTATCTTCATCTTACAGTTAAGGAAACTGAGGCAAAAAGAGGTTAAGTGAGCGGCCCAGGATCACATAGTATTTGAGAATGGATTTGAACTCAGTTCCTCCTGACTCCACTCCTAATCATCCAATATTCTACCTACTGTAATCAAAACTAAGTAAATCATGTTATGTATTAACTAAATTACAGTGATAGCACAGGACAAAGACTTAGATCTGGGCTATAAGACAGGTCTTCTCCAGAAGAGGCACTTCAGAAGAGCTGTGATATAGGCTAGACATCCTGAGAGGACTATGTGAAGAGGCTGGGCATTCCCATCTCATAGGAAAGGCTAGAAAGGTAAAGAAGGGAGAAGGGGGCTCTTCTCTGTGAGGAAGAGAAAGCAGACTGGCTGAATCAGATAATCCATATAAGGTCATAATGTGTAATCAGACTTAACCAATGGCTGAATGTAAGTTGGCTATTTTTAGTTACCTAGCTGAGGTTGTCCTGAGCAATAGTTTCTGACTCTGATGCCTTTTACAAGCTGCTTCAGAAAGTGATTTCCTAAGGTTTCAGCTTCTCTTACAAGAGGACAGAGTCTTTTGAACAGTGAATTAAACAGAAAATGAAACTGGCTTCATGATACGCACTTATAAATCTGTCATCCTCAATGTATTCATTGCAAGAGGCCATTGTGGTGAGAAAAAGGTACTTTGACTGAAAACCAAGGTGTAAAGGCCGGAAATTGAGTAGTCATCCTTTGTGATTGTGTGTGTGTGTGTGTGTGTGTGTGTGCACATGCAGATGCACACATGAATGTGTTTTCTTGGTAAATGCTGATCTTTTAAATTTCATTCCACAAATTTCAAAGCTTATTCTACAACAGAATAAGTTCTCTTTTTAGAGAACAAGGTCCTAGGATTAAATCTTAGTTCTTCTTACTAGCTGTGTGATATTGATGAAGTCACTAAAAACCCCACAGCCTTAGTTTCTTCATCTGTCATTCTGTTTGGACAATACAAAATTGGATGTCTTTTTCTCATTCTTAGGCCTCAGTTTACTCATCTGTCATGACAGGGTTAGACAAGATGACCTCAGTTGTCTTTTTTTCCCCCATTCTTAGTCTATAATCTACATATTTTGAAATGTTCTATTTCTTATTCTCCACACATTCAACCATCCCTTCCTCCCCAGTATACATATACATAATAATATTTTATAAAATATTTTTAGGGTATAGGGAAAATACAGTTAGAATCACATAATCAAAGGAGTCTTACTTTGGCCATTTGCACCTATCTTACCTGATCATGAACTCCCACTCAAGCATACCAAATAAGTGCTCATGCAGTTGGCATTTGAAATCCTCTAATGGAATGTCACCATTAACTGACAAGGAAGTCCATTCCAACTATGAAGAGCTTGAAATAGAGGGTGGTTTTCCAGAATAATGCAAAAATCTTATTTCCCCATGTTACTCGTTCTACTGGTTTGAGGTCAAGCATAATGGATTTAATATGTATTTCACATGTTAGTGCATTAAATACTTCAACAGACATGCCAGATTCTCCCTGAGCAATTCCCCTCTTCTCAAAATAAACATCCCTTCCTGCTTAAAGTGGTCTTTATATTGCAGAAATTTAAGAAATTCACATCCTCATTGCCCTTTTCGGAATTTTTCTAGTTGTTTTTAAATATCATTCCTAAATTGTAGCTTTCAGAAATGCACATAAGAATCCAGATGAGTTCTGCTGAGGGTGGAATACAGAATAATTTGCACTTCCTTATTTTATTTCTGGAAGCTATGTTTCTGTCAATGCTTACATTAGCTTTCTTCTCTGCCATTACCAAATGGTGACATATCGAGCTTACCATCCATTAAATCTCTAACCTTCCCCCCTCTCTCCTGATCTTCTAGCAGATGAAATCTTGTTTGTAAAAGAGGAAAAACTATTCCAAAAATAATTTCACATATCTATGATTATACAGGGAAAATAAAATTGATTTATTCTGTAAAATAAAGCCATTCTAAGGCATATTCATTTAGTCTGTCTTTTTTAATTTAAATGTAATTTAATTAAAGTAATCCATATCATTGAAGATACCAAGCCTAGTCATCTGCTATATATAAAATTCACCTCTCCTAAATAGTTGAGATCATGTTCAGGTTTATCATCAGGGTGGTCTATTGATTGAAAATACTTTTTGGCTCCTCATTCTTATTTGGTAGTAATATTCCCTCTTGGGTCAGTCAGTTAATAAGCATCCCTTACACATCTATATTGTACCAAACAGTGTGTTAAGTATTGGTTTTGATTCATTTACATAGAGTAATTCACTAGAAGCTAAAAACATATCCTGGGATTATGGTTACAGATCTTAGAGCTTGTGTTTCTCTCTAACTGAATTATCCAATTGCTAGGGGACTTCCTGATGGGGATTATTTAAGTGGGGGTAGTGGGAGCACTTTGACTTTGGTAACTGTCCTTGTGGAAGTTGGATAGTGCAGTGGATAGAGCGTTGGACCTAGAATCAGGAAGATCTGCATTTAATCCCTGCCTCAAACATTTCTTAGCTATGTGACCCTGGACCAGTCGCTTACTCTCAGTTTCTGTATATTTACACTTCATAGGGTAATTGTTTTATTAACAATGTCTAAGTTATGAGATGCTTCCACATGAAGAAAAAAATACAGTATTGTGAAAGATAAACTAGAAAATTGCATATTATACAACAGAACAATATAAAATTAATCAATTGCAAATAAAGCTGATTTACATTAAATGGCATGTCATTTAAATTAAAAAGAACAGACTAACGAAGTGTAAAATGAGATAGACATGAGAACAATAATAATAGGAAACTTTATTATTTCCCTCTCTGACTTTGACAGAAGGATAAACAAATAGAATAATGTAAAACTGGAAAAAATGGAGAATAGGTTAAATAATTACTACAGATGAATGAGAACACTGAAGAATATGTATTTTTCTCAACAAACAAATTGCTGTACTACACAACTCTATCATTTCCTAGAGCACAGATAATAACAATAATATTTATGTACTTGCTATGTGCCAGGCATTGTGCTAAACTCTTGATAATTATTATCTCATTTGATCCTCACAAAACAATGAGAGGTAAAGGATCTTCTTGTCCCCATTTTACAGATGGGAAAATTGAGGTAAACAGAGCCTAAGTGATTTGCCTAGGTCCCACAGCTGTTACAGATAATTTTGAACTCAGGTGTTCCTGATTCCAGGTCTGGCTCTCCCTTCACTGCACTGCCTAGCTGTGCCTAGGTAAATCATGTATCAATAAAGGAAATACTAAACACACATTTCAAAAACTTTAATGTAACAAAGAGTCAATATGGAGAGCATACACTAAAAATGTAGATGTAAATGGAGAACTAGAACATTTTTTTTTTAACAATGAGGGGCTTAAAGACCAAATAACAGAAAGTTCAACTATGTCAAGGACCATGATAATGGAGAGACATAACATTTCTAGAATGAAGACAGAGCACCCAAAACTATAGTAATCAGGGAAGGTCTCTGGTAGGAAGTGGCCCTTGAGCTAAGCCTTGAAAGAAGCTAAGGATTCTGGGAGGTGTAAGTGAGGTGGGATGACATTCCAAGTAGGAGGCCAGAATGTGCACCTATCAAAGGCATCAAGGTCCAAAATTGACTGCAGAGGTTCATTAGTAAGAAATGGTGCAAAATGATTGAAGCATAGACTGATAGGAAGGGAGTTAAGTGGAATAAAGCATGGAAGGCAATGGTGACATTTTGAAGGACTTTACATGCTGAACTGCAAAATATCATTTATACCCCTAGAAGCAATAGAGATCCACTGAAAATGTTTAAGTAGAAGAGTGGCATAGTCAAAGATCCACAGAATATTACAAAAAAGAGTTTTGTAGACTAAAAGTGTCCCAGGAAGCTATGTGCTTGTGAATATTTAATAACCAGCTCTCCGAAAAAAAAGTAAACATGACACACTCAAATTTAATCTGTATTGTAAACATTATCTCCATAGTTTTCTTTAGCTTAAACTAGCAATTGGCAAGCTTATTTCTGTCAAGGGACAAATGGGAAATATTTTAGACATTGTGGATCAAGAGGCAAAATTTAGTATCTGATGTAGGTACTCACAAAACAAAAGAGAAAATACATTAGATATTTTTATTGATGAAATTAAAACTATAAGAATATTACTACTGAAATAGAGCACAATTTAATACAGCTATATTAATAAGAATGAAATTTGTTTTGGGGGGATGATGCCATTTTTCCCCTAATTGTAGTTCAGAGGTAGTTTTCCCTATCATCACAATCTATTACAAATATTCATCTGTTAATGTTCATCTGTAATAAGATTTTGCATATTTCACCTTTTAAAATGTGTTTTCACTCAGATAGGTACTGCCAAATACTGTTTCATAAACAAAAGATTTTAATTGAGCATTCAATATTTGAAAAGATTTATAGAATTCAATTAGATGATTTCCATCATATTTGTCTTTTAGCATTTATCACATAATCACTTTCAATTGGAGGTTAGGTAGAAGCCCTTCAATTGTAGAGTGAAATGGATTTTGAAATATGAATATTATTTTTGCACATTTCTCAAGGTCTGAAAATGCTGTTGGAACTGTAGTTTGAGTGCTGAAAATACAGACACTGGAAATGTGTGTGAGAATGGAGATCTCACTTTTATTAACCAGAATTATGGGAAATATATGATCTTTATATTACTTGTGATTTAAACAGTTAGTTGTTACTTCCTTGTTTTCACTGCAGTATAAGTTTCACATATATAAGCAGTGTTTTTCTTTGTAATTTTAGGTTGAAATTATTTAGAAACATTATTAATCTGTAGCAAAAGTTAATTTGACAAGCTATTCAATGTTTGATAATAGCAGCTGAGGTAATTATTCTCACTCAGAAAAAATAAAATAGAATCAAGAAATCATAATGAAAAATTTCCCCCTCTTCTGTTCTTGTTTGATGTATTATGGGGACTTGCTGATAATGAGAGTGGGAGAGAGAGGAAGGAGAGATGAGGAGAGGAAGGAAGGAGGGATAGAGGGAAGGAGGGAAGGAGAGGAGGGAAGGAGAGGAGGGAAGGAGAGGAGGGAAGGAGAGGAGGGAAGGAGAGGAGGGAAGGAGAGGAGGGAAGGAGAGGAGGGAAGGAGAGGAGGGAAGGAGAGGAGGGAAGGAGAGGAGGGAAGGAGAGGAGGGAAGGAGAGGAGGGAAGGAGAGGAGGGAAGGAGAGGAAGGAAAGAAAGGAGGAAGGAAGGAAATGTAGCATAGCAATACTTGTGGTATTCAAAACAATGTCTAGTTATAACTGTATCACTACAATTTGTTGTGTGCCAAGAATGAGTGCAAAATGATGAGAACATTACATACATTTCTGTTTCAACTGTTCAACTCTATTATTGCAGAATGAATGAATGCTTGTTTTTCTATAAAAGTTTATTTGAGTTCACTGAAATTTGAAGTGTAAATGCTTATATTGAAAATTGAATAATCATCTCTTGCAGATTTTTGTAAGTGGTCTCCAGCATATCCATGGTTCTATACCATGCTCCCTTTGCTCCCAAATTAACTTCTTTAGCATAGAACACCAGTAGACTTTTCACCTTTGAAATTCTGCCACACTGTGGCCTCTTTTTAATGAGATATCTGCTTCCTATGTGCTGTTACTGGCTTGGTGCTCTATTTCATCATAGGTGTAGGTCAAGCTCACTGGATTTTCATCTCTACTTCTCACTCTCTAAAATCTACTTACCTGCAAACAATTTTTCCCCCCTGGTGATTATCTCCCTACACCACACACTTACATACTCATACACTCACAAACTTTTCTAATTTCAAATTCCTCTTCATTTAGTCTTCCCACAATTAGAACACATGCTTCTGGTGGAAAGGAATTGTCTTTTTTGCACTTGTGTTTATATCTTCAGCATTAGCAAAAAGACATCCTCATTGTAATCATTTAATTATTACTCAGTCACTCTATCTATTATCTACCTATTATCTACCTATTATCTACCTATTATCTACCTATTATCTACCTATTATCTACCTATTATCTACCTATTATCTACCTATTATCTACCTATTATCTATCTGTGTGGAGATTAGATTGGAAGCAAGAAGACCAATTAGAAAGTAATTATAACTGTCTAGGTAAGAGATGATGAGAACTTCAATTACTGTAGTGGTTTTATGAATAGAATGAAGGAAACAAGAAATAGAAGTTTTGGAAACTGATGAGATTGTCTTAAAGGCAAAGGGTGAGTAAAGGATTACTCAAAAATTTGAAACATGTTATTGGCAAATTCCTCAACTTTTCTCAGCATAAATTAAGGATACGGGAGGAGAGCTTTGGAGCATAAATAGGAAGTATAAACAGCTTGTTTCCATTTAAAGAGCAAGTGACTCAGAGGAAAAAGGAACTGAGTTAGAATTCTTGCTAGGAAAATTATCAGTTTTATAGCTTTGGTAGCTTTGATAAGTACTGATTGTGTGACCCTGAACAAGTCGTTTAAACTTCTCCTTTCCCCAACTAACTTTCTAGACCTTATCTCCTAAGTCATACAAAGGTTAACTTTGGCTTCATAAAGGCAGTTCCCCACAGTAATAAAGTCACAAATTCTTTAGGTATTTAATTATTGAAAACAATTCATATTCATGTAGCAGTTTAACTATTATAAAGCATTTCCCCCAATAACAGTCCCGTGCATTTTGTATAAAAATGGTTATTTCTTAAAACAATACTGTAAGCAAATTAGTGCTAATTTTATTATCCTGTTTTTGAAATATCAGGAAAAACATTCAGTGAAAGATATTCAAATACCTTATCAGTCCCAGAACTCAAAAGTTTCAGAAAACAAAATTTCATTGAGGTGCTAGGTGGAATAGTGAATAGAGGGCTGGGTTTGAGGTCAGAAAGATCTAAGTTCTAGTACAGTCTCAGACACATATTAGGTATGTGACCATGGACAAGTCCCTTAATCATCTCTCAGATTTAATTTCCTCATCTAGAAAAACAGGGGACAAGAAAAGTTCCCACTCACAGTGGTGCTATAAGGGTTGAATGAGTTGATCTATGCAAAGTGGTCTGCAATCCTTAACATGCTACATATTAGCCACTTTTTAAAAAAAATTGTTCTTTCAGAAATATTTTACCAGAAAACGTCCCATAGATGGCCTAAGAGAAGAAAATCCCATTTGTTTCTGGATTGATCTTTGAAGAGTCACTTCCTTCAAAAAAAGATGGGGTAAAATCATGTGCCCCAGGAAAAAAGAGTGTCTCATAGGTATGTCTACATACACACATATGCACACAAACAGATAAACACTCATCATGGATATCAAAAAGTCAAAGTACTGTCAGGTTCCTTCTGTGACTGATGGCTTAGAAAACCTTCAGAGTTTGATTGCATTCTTCCCTAGGGAAACCAGAATGAGCTTTGGGAACATGTTATTTTCAGCAAAAGCAACAAAGCTACACAAACTTTCCATAAATACCTCAGGGGGGATCAGCTCCAGTAAAATATATTTGTCAGGAAAAACATCATCTTAGAAGGAAAAAAAATCGCTTCAGTCAATTATTAAAGAGTGACTTTGAAAGGAGCTAAGGAGATGAATTGATGAAAGAGGAAGACACAGGTCACACTGACTTTAGGCATTGTCTTGGTATTGTATCATCCAAACAGAAGATTTATCCACGATCTAAAAACCAATATAGTTTGAAAACTAAACTGAGGAGAGGAAAAGAGAAATATACTTCTGTAAGCACTGTGTTGGGGATTAAGTATCAACTTATATCTCAAGTATTTTTAAATCTAAATTATGGGATATCAAATATACATTGGATACTTAGCTAAAGTTAACAACAACAAAAATGTACAAATGAGTTCTGTGTGGGAAACTCTAGAATGCATTCTTCTAGAGACATTATTCAGTTATTTAATGGAATCTTTTAACTCTACAGTTTCCATTTTGTTGATGATAATAATAATGATTTCCATTAGGGGAAGGGGAAAAGATCTGAGCATTTCGGTGGAAATGCGAGCTCAATATGTTTCAGCAGTTTGATAAAGTTAATATGATCTTACTCTGTTTTAATAAAAGCATGCAAACCAGTAATAAGGAGGGGAAATCTCTACAGAACTCTATTTGACTAGACTGCCTCTGAAATATTATGATTAAGTTTGGTTGCCTTAAACTTAGGAAGGGCATTACCAAATTGGGGAATATCCAGTATATGGTGAAATATCTCTAATTTATGTGGATAAGCTAAAGAAACTTGGGATGTTTAACATGTACAGAAATACAGAAGGGGAGTTAGAGGCATATCTATGTTCAAGCATGTATTCTTCATGATGAAGTAGAATTCCACTTGGTCTGATTGAACACAAAGAGAAGAATGAGATGCAATTGTACAGATTTCATTGTATAGATTGGGTAGAAATTATATGAATTATATAGGGTTCTTAAACTCTCTTTGTATACGTATGTGTGAGTGTGGACCCTTTGTCAGTCGGTCAAACCACTGGATGCTTCCTAGGAAAAATGTGCTCCTGCAATTTACTGAGACAAAAATTGTTCTTTCAACATAAAGGAAGAATGATACAGTTGACTAGTGTCCCAGTCCACGATGCTTCTCTTAGTGGGCAATGGCAAGATTACTGTGGCATGTGCTTGAAAGAAACTTAGACACAGAGACAAGCCTGCCTGCAGAGCACATCAGACCTAGAGATATGTGAGTTTATGTTTGCTGGTAGGCTAGTTTCAGCTCTTTGTTTGTTTTTGTTGGTTTGTTTACTGCTGTTGTTTTTATTTTAAAGGAACAGGCTGATGTACTTGGGTTGTTTGTTTGAGGAGGGTGGGGGCAATTAGGGTTAAGTGACTAGCCCAAGTTCACACTGCCAGTTAAGTGTCTGAGGCCAGGTTTAAACTCAGGTCTTCCTGACTACAGAATTGGTTCTCTATATACTGTACTGCCTAGCTACCCTTGTTTTCGTTTTTAATCCAATTCATGCTCTGACATTCTGTCAGATGGGCTCCATCTATTTCTTACATCTGGTCTCTAAATTACTTTAGAACTTCTTAGACATTCTAAAACATAAGGTCCCTCCATCTTTCCATATTTGGTGTCCTAAGATTCTTCTCCCTTTATAATTTGATTGGGAATTCTTTTTCCACTCTGTCCATTTTCCATGTTTATTTTATATCCTAAATTTCTTTCTAGCTCTGACAGTCTATGATTCTAAACAAAGAACAAGATCAGAAAGAACATTGTCCAGTTAATCAATTTCATTTAAAAAGTACCTATTAGCTAAGTCCTATGTGCAAAACACCTTGCCAGAGGATGAATAAACAAAGGTAAGGAGATCCATCCAACATAGCAGTAGGTACACTGTGGGTATTAGCTATTCTGACTACTTGTCTCGGCCAGGGTCTGAAGCAGGTGTTTCCAATCACTTACTCCTCCTGTTCCTAACCCTATAGAGCTGCTTTGTTTTAATTCATATGTTTATGGTCCCATCTATGAAATCGTTCCACTTGTTCTATAGCAAAGCAATATTCTTCCTTGTGGAAGCATCTCCATCTTTACCTGTATGGATTGTTTCCTCCTTAGATAGATAGATAGATATTCAACCTATCTATCTATCTATCTTTAAATAAAAATGGATTGGGTCTGTGGTTTGATTAATTTAGGAAATTCCCAGTGAGGGAATCCCTCTCTCAAATGCAGATAGGTACCTCTTATGCAAAGTATAGCCTTTGGGAATTGACTAGCTCACTGAGAGATTAAGTGATTGGTCTAAGTTCACACAGCCACTATTTTGCAAAGGCATGCCTCAAACCTGGATCTTAATTACTTGGTGCTGAGGCTGGCTCTCTTTGCAAAGTGCTATGACAGCTCTCTTCTCTGAATATAACGACTAATGTTGTAGCTGTGTGTGTGTATTTGTAGTAAGTTAATGTGTGTGCATATGTAATCTCTGTATAAATTGTTATTTTCTTATGTGGCACTGGCCTTTATGTGATCAATTCTTGTTTCAATTTCCCCCACCCAGCAGAAGAGGGATCACAGACACCTGACTATATCATCAATAACTATGCACACGTATGGACCACAGAAGTGAATAGAAATAACAAGATGCTAATACATTGGGGAATTACTCCTCTTTCTTTTACCAGGTATGAACCTTTCTATGATAGATTCACTAAAAACTAAATTAAGTCCTTGCTACATGCTACCACTGAAGATACAAATACAAAGAATGAAATGATCTCTTCACTCAAGATATCAACAGATGTGAAGGTGTAGTATGAGGGCAGAATTTATAATTTCAAAAAGAATCATATATATGTCTGAAAGGTTCAGAACTGCGAGATATAAGGAATCTTCAAAGTAGGAGGCAGAAGAATCAAAGCATATATTTAGGCTCCACAGTAACCAACCCACAAACCAGCATCCCCATTTTGATATTTTGATCAAAAACTTCCAGGCCCAATAAGTCCACCTCACAAGAGTAACCAGGAGGCCACAGAGAAGCATGATGGTATGAAGCAAAATCATATACATTACCCACTGGCCTCAAGTCCTTGTTCAGCATTCCTCAATCCTCACCTATGTCAGCTAACCTATGTCAGCTCTGCTACCGGCAGCTCCTGCTTCAGCTTTGGCTGTAGCTATAGCAGCCTGGGGCTCCAACGGAAGCTGTTTTTAACCATCCGGCTTCTGCGGGGTGGGGGTGGGGGGTGGTGTAAGGTACGCTGGGGAAAGCACAGGTTCTTTCAATCTGTTTAAGCAACATGAAGGGGTTGACTGGGAAAGCACAGGTTCTTTCAATCTGCTTAAGCAACGTGAAGGGGTTGACTGGGAAAGCACAGGTTCTTTCAATCTGTTTAAGCAACATGAAGGGGTTGACTGGGAAAGCACAGGTTCTTTCAATCTGCTTAAGCAAGGGAAGCAAGGTGAAGGGGCCGACAAGCTTACTCCAATCCAACATACAAACAGCATTCAGTTAGTTCAGGGGAAAAAGCCAAACTATTCAAGGGCACTTGTTGACTAAGTGCTAAGGAGCCCA
Organism: Trichosurus vulpecula; assembly: GCF_011100635.1. Lineage (NCBI taxonomy): Eukaryota > Metazoa > Chordata > Mammalia > Diprotodontia > Phalangeridae > Trichosurus > Trichosurus vulpecula. The sequence continues at coordinate 425,748,679 of NC_050575.1, read as the reverse complement.
TTTTTGGTTACCAACACAGAAGGAAAGGAAGTCTCTCCCATTTGAGTATCCTTAAAAGTTTGAATTGACTAGCTCTAGAATCATTCTAAAACTGATGAGCTTTATCAGAGATTATAGTGCTGGAGGGGTAGTTAAAGAAGGACTAATAGAAAAATCGAGGAGGTTAATGGGAAGGATCTGTTGCACTGTTTATAATTTGTTTGTATTTGCTCTGAAGTTCAGGGTGCTGGATTTTCACCAAGAACTAAGTGAACGATATTTGTATATTGCATTGAAATAAGATTGTTAACCCTTTAACATTACTTTCCTTAGTAAAGCAGATCAAAAGAATCTGTGTTGGCAGCTTTCTGTGTGCTGGCTGTTGGCGGATCTTACACCCCTACAGCAGCTGCTAGCTGATTGTTGCTATAGGATGTGAAGCAGAATTTCTGGTGCCAAATAAAGCAGATGAAGTGGATTGGTAGTGTATGTTTGTGGGTAGATTGGGGAAGTGAAATGTTGCTTATTATTAGATTTTCCTGGTTGATATCCCCTTGTACCTTTTGTTACCTCCCCTCCAGATGTTTCGATTTCCACTTTTATTTTCCTCTAGATAAGATTTCCTAAAGATCAACAAGACATTTACTTCAAGTAAATAGACAGAAGTGATGGACTTTGAGACTTTTTGAGTTTAAGAAAGCTGCTCAGCAAGGCAGCAATTACAGATCAGGTCCAAGAAGCAACCAACATGGCACAGCAAATGTAGAGTAAGAGAAAGGCAAGTATTTGAAGGTGATGGAATGATAGATGCTATGAGATGAACTGCTCATTCATGCTTAGAATTATCTTCTCATTTATTAAAGACAGATGTTAGTAGTATAGGACCAATGTTTTGTTTGTTTGTTTGTTTTTGTTCTTGATTAAAATCCTTTGGAAAATTTGTCTCCAAGCTCCCTCCTCTTCCATATTTAGTCAAATCTTTTAAGTACAGCAGGAAAAAATGACTCAGAAAGGAGATAATATGATTTTAATACAAGCAACCTGTCACAAATTCACAAAAGTGACAAGTCTCAGGCCCTCATTCAGTGAGTCTATAAGCAGCAGTGTCAGATTAGCCAGTGGGAAATAGGAACCAGCATTCCCTTAGGTGCAAGGTAGGCGTAGAACACTTGAAGTATTGGACAATTAAGTTCTAAATCAGGCATGCATATTTTCTAGCTGTGTGACTTGGACAAGTCATTTACCTTCTCTTAGAACCAGCTTGGAAGCTAGGTGGCTCAGTGTATAGAGTTACAGGCCTGGCATCAGGAAGACTCATCTTTCTGGGCCCAAATCTGGCTTCAGATGCTTTGATAGCTGTGTGACTCTGGGCAAGTCATTTAACAATGTTTGGTTCAGTTTACTCACCCGTTAAATGAGCTAGAGAAGGAAATGGCAAACCACTCTAGTGTCTTTGCCAAGAAAACTCCAAATGGGGTCATGAAGTATAATAAACTACTGAAAAAGAATGGAGCAACAAAGAACTAACTTCCTCATAGAAAAGGGGATAATAATAGAATACCCCTTATAGGATCATTGAAAAGATGAAATGGGGTGGAGAAAAGATGGCAGACAAAAGCCATGTGTTCTCCCCAGTTTCCATTAGAAACAATTTTAAATCAAGCCTCTAAACGGATTCTGTAGTGACAAAATCTACAAAAAGACAGCCTGAAACAATTTTCCAGCTTAAGATATCTTAGAAGAACTTCATTAAAGATCTTTCTCACATGGGTAAAGGGGGAGCACAACCTAGTGCAGATTGTATCTGGACAAACCAGCAGAAAGCTCTTAGCCACAGCACAGATTAGCAGCTGAGATACCTCAGAGTGGCTGAGGAGGTTAGTGGCACAGCAGGTCAGCTGTGAGGCCTTCAGCTCCATTGCAGAAAGCAAACTACCAGCCCAGGAATCCCCACAAAACAGGTATGACTAGGCCAGGTCATCTCAGAGCAATAGGCAAACCATTAGCACCCAAAACTCCAGCACAGAAAGCCAGTGACCAGACCCCAGAACCTCAGCACAAGAAGCTTGGGATAGTGCCCCCTGCACCCCAGAAGCAGAGCTCAACTTTAAAAGTTACAAAATAGGCTAAGAATGAGTAAAAAGCAGAAAAGATCCTTGCCTACTGAGAGCCACTATTATGACAGGGAAGATCAAAAAGCAAACTCAGAAGAGGACAAAAATTTCAAAATGCTTACATGTGAAGCATCAAAGGGGAATATGAGTTGGTCTCAAGCCCAAAAGGCCTTCTTGGAAGACCTCAAGAAGAATTTTTTAAAAATCAAATAAAAAAGGTAGAATAGAGATTGAGAAATAAAAGTGAGTTATGCAAAAGAAGGTCAATAGCTTAGAAAAGGAAGGACAAAATTTGACTGAAGAAAATAATTCCTTAAAAAATACAATTGGCCAAAATGAGAAGGAAAATTGACTAAAGAAAACAACTCCTTAAAAAGCAGAATTGGCTAAATGGAAAAGAAGGTACAAAACCCAACTGAAGCAAATAATTCCTTAAAAATTGGAATTGGGCAACTAGAAGCTAATAACCTTGGGAGAAATCAACAATCAGTCAAACAAAATCAAACGAATGGAAAAAAGAAGAAAATGTAAAATACCTCATTAGAAAACAACTGACCTGGAAAATACATCCAGGAGAAATACTTTAAAAATTATTGGACTACCTGAAAGATGGGGGGGCGGCTGGAAAGCATCTTTCAAGAAATTATGAAGGGAAACTTCCCTGATATCCTAGAACCCGAGAGTAAAATAGTCTTTGAAAGAATCCACCTAAACAATCCTAAAAGAGATCACAAAATGAAAACTCCAAGGAATATTGGAGTCAAATTCCAGATTTATCTGGTCCAAGAGAAAATACTCCAAGCAGCCAGAAATATATCAAGGTGTCACTGTTAGAATTACATAGTACTTAGTACATTCTACATTAAAGGATTAGAGGGCTTAGAATATTATATTCTGGAGGCAAAGGAGCTGAAATTACAATCAAGAATCAAGTACCCAACAAAATCAGACATGATCTTTCCAAGGAAAAGATGGACATTCAATGAAATACGGGATTTCAAACTTTCCTGATGGAAAAAAAAAAAACAGACCTAAACAGTAAACTTGATCTTCAAATACAAGACTTAAGAAAAGCATAAAAAATAAACAGGAAATAAAAAAGAAAATAACATGTTATTCAATAAGATTAAACTGTTTACCTCTCCACATAGGAAAATTATACTTGCAACCCTTTAGAATTGTATCCCTATTAGCACAGTTAAAAGGAGTATACATAGATAGAGGCCATGGGTATAAGGATTTTGATGTGATGATATAAAATAAATTAAGGGGTAAAAAAAGGATTGTACTGAGAAAAAAGGAAACAGGGAGATATAATAGTGTAAAATACGTCATATGAAGAGGCACGAAAGATCTATTCTGTTAGAGGGAAAGAAGGGGAGGTGACCATTGTTTGACCCTTTCTCTAATTGTATTTTGCTCAAAGGGGGAATAACATACACACTCAGTAGGGTATAGAAATTTATCTTTCTCTATAGGGAAGTAGGAGTGGAAAAGGGAAAGGAAAAGAGGAGCTAATAAAAGGGACAGCAGAAGGGAGGGCAGAAATAGAAGGGGAAAGGGGAAATAAAAAAGACTCATAGAAGGGGGGCAGATTGAGGGAGTAGTGGACAGAAGCAAAATCCTGGTGAGGGTTTTGACCTTTGACCAGGTTGCCTTTATACCACAAATTCAGGGCTGGTTCAATATTATGAAAACTATCAGCATAATTGATAATATCAATCAAAAAATTAACAGAAATTATATTATTATCTCAATAGATGCAGAAAAAAGCTTTTTTTTGGTAAAATATAGCCTCTATTCCTATTTGAAAAAACACTAGAAAGTATAAGAATAAATTGAATTTTCCTTAAAATGATAAGTTGGTTGTTGTCCTTTATTCTTGAAGAGGACCAAAATGACATCACTATGTTGATAAGACCAGTATGAGCTTGGGATGCTTTACCACAGGTTCAGCACAAATAGTCCATGTGAACATTTGGGGTGGATTCTCTTAATTTGCACATTCTGCATTTCCTCTGAGCTATTTCAATTCTGCTTTGCTCATAGAACCCTGCACTTTCTGTAATGGGGGCATGCCATGCTGAGCAGTCCTGTGCCAGTGTCTCTCATGTCACACAACCAATTTCAAAATTCTTGAGAGAGACTTTGAGAGTGTCCTTGTATCACTTCTCCTCACCACCATGTAAATGCTTGCCCTATGTGAGTTCTGCATAAACAGTCTTTTTGCCAAGTGTACTTTTTGCATCCAAACAACATGGCCAGCCCATTAGAGCTGCACTCTCTGAAGCAGAGTTTGAATGCTTGGCAGTTTAGTTCATGTAAGGACCTCAGTGTCTGGTACCTTAACCTGCCAAGTGATCTTAAGAATCTTCCTAAGACAATTCCTTCAGGAATGTTGGATTTGTGTTGTTTATAAGTGTGCACATATTCCACTTGCCAATGGTGAGTGGAAACCTCTTTGCAGATGTTTTTGTACATTTTTTTTCTGTTTCAAACACAAAGTGGGATTCCCCACCTGCCATGGTAATCAGACCAGAGTTGGATACACAGACAACTTTTAGGGCACCTTTTCTAGCCCCTTCCTCACACTGGGAAGTGAGCAGTGCAATGCTTAAAAGGCTGCTCAGGCACCTGGGGGGCTGCCAAGTCCCACCGCTGTTTCCAATGAGAAATGACCCTATGGCCTTGGCTGCCCACATGCAGGATTGTGATTACAGCTCCCAGTGTATCCACACCTGCTGCTTTGTCACTTGCCTGTTGCCATAGGACTTTGAGACGGTTATAATGGTAAAACTGGTATGGCCAATGTCTTGATTCATGCATAAATCGGATTTAAGTGAGGCCAAGTTGCACAAAATAATTGGCCTCATTGTCTCCTCCAGAGTCATCACAATCCAGAGGCAAGACAGAATCAAGATAACTGGTGATTGCTCAAGATGCAGTGGATGACTTTGGTGTCTTTGACATCTAACCAAACTCTAAGTGCTCCACAGCACCTATTTCAGCTGCCTTCCTTGCATTTGGAACAAATTGCTCTCATCCACCCATTCCACCAGGGGAAGTCTTCGCATGCTTGGGGTAGATACCCCTCTAATTTCCAATAGGTTTGAGACCCCTCGGTTACCCTCAACCTGGTTTAGCCCACCTGCAGAAATGGTTTGCTGTGGCTGCAATGCATCCTACAGCTTCTTGGTACCACAGGTGACAGCTGGGTGAAACAGGTGGACACAAAAGGTGGAAAGCAGCCCTGGAAAGGGCTCAGCAGCCATTGCACGAGAGGTACCAATCCTCCTTGAACACACCCTACACACCCAAAATGATAAGTAGTGTCTATCTAAAACAATCAGCAAGCAATATAAGCAATGGATATAAGCCAGAAGTATTTCCAGTAAGACTGGGAGTGAAACAAAGATGTTTATTATCACCACTGTTATTCAATATTGCACTAGAAATACTAGCTTTAGCAATAAGAAAAGAAAAGGAAATTGAAGGAATTAGAATATGCAATGAGCAAACAAAAGTTATCACTTTTTGGAGATGGTATGATGGTATACTTAGAGAATCCTAAAGAATCAAGTAAAAATACTTGAAATATTAAATAAATTTAGCAAATTTGCAGCATATGAAATCAACCCACATAAATCACTGGCATTTCTACATATTAACAGAAAGCTGAGAAGCAAGAAATAGAAAGAGAAATTCCATTTAAAATAACTATAGATAATATAAAATATTTGGGATGCTACCTGCCAAGACATACACAGGAATTATATGAACAAAATTACAAAACACTTTTCACGGAATTAAATTTAGATCTAAAGAATTGGGAAAATATCAAATGATCATGAGTAGGTTAGGCTAATATAATAAAATGACAATTCTACCCAAACTGATTTACTTATTCAGTGTCATACCAATCAAACTACCAAAAATATTTTATAGAGCTCAAAAAAATAACAAAGAATTTCATCTGGAAGAACATAAGGTCAATACATATCAAGGGAATTAATGAAGAGAAATGCAAAAGAACTTGGTCTAGGTGTACCAGATCTAAAACTATATTATAAAGAAGCAATCATTAAAATTATTTGATGCTGGCTAAGAAAAAGAGTGGTAGATCCACGGAATTCATTAGGCAAACATGACACTGTAGTAAATGACTATCATAATCCACTGTTTGATAAACCCAAAGACTCCAGCTTCTGTAATAAAAGCTCATTATTTGACAATAACTGCTGGGAAAAAAACTGTGAAAAGTATGGAAGAAACGAGGCATAGACCAACATTCAGACCATAAAAATATAATATCAAAATGGATACATGATTTAGATATGAAGGCTGATATTATAAGCAAATTAGGAGAGCAAGGAATAGTTTACCTATGAGATCTATGGAGAAGGGAAGAATTGAGGACCAGACAAGAGATAGAGTACATTATGAAATTCAAAATGGATAGTTTTGATTACATTAAATTAAAAGGGCTTTGCACAAACAAAACCAATGTGACTAAGATTAGAATAAAAACAGAAAGCTGGGAAACAATTTTTACATCAATTGTCTCTGGTAAAGGCCTCATTTCTCAAATATATAGAGTATTGAGTACAATTTATAAGAATACAAATCATTCTCCAATTGATAAATACTCAAAGGATATGAACAGGCAGGTTTCAGGGAAAGAAATTAGAGCTATCTATAGTCATATAAAATGCCTTAAATCACTATTGATTAGAGAAATGAAAATTAAAATAACTCCAAAGTACCACCTCATACCTATCAGACTGGCTAACATGACAGAAAAGGAAAATTATGGGTGTTGGAGAAGATATGGGAAAATTGGAACACTGACACATTCTTGGTGGAATTGTGAACTGATTCAACCCTTCTGGAGAGCAATTTGGAGCTATGCCCAAATGCTATAAAACTGTGTATACCCTTTGAACCAGGAATGCCACTACTACATCTGTATCCCAAAGAGGCATAAAAAAGGGAAAAGGACCCCTATGTACAAAAATATTTATAGCAGCTCTTTGTGTGTTGGCAAAGAATTGTAAATTGTGGGGATGCCCATTAATTGCCGAATAGTTGAACAACTTGTGGTGTATGAATGTAATGGAGTACCACTGTGCTATACAAAATGATAGCCTCTGTTTTGGGGGCAGACAGGTGGTGCAGTGAATACACTGGCGCTGGAGTCAGGAGGACCCAAGTTCAAATCTGGCCTCAGACACTTGACACACTTACTAACTGTGTGATCTTGCGTAAGTCACTTAACCCCAATTGCACTGCCTTCCACCCTCCAAAATAAAATTTTTAAAATGAGGAGCAGGCAGATTTCAGAAAAACCTGGCAAGACTTATATGAATTGATGCCGAGTAAGGTGAGCAGAACCAGGAGAACATTGTACATAGTAAGAGGAACATTGTGTGATGATCAACTTTGATAGACTTGACTCTTCTTACAAGTACAAGGACATAAGACAATTCCAAAAGACTCATGATGGAAATGGCTATCCATATCCAGAGAAAGAATTATAGAATCTGAATGCAAATCAAAGTGTACTATTTTCACTTTTGTTTTTTTCTTCCTCATGTTTTTTCCCCTTTTGTTCTGAGTCTTCTTGCACAACAAGTCTAATGTGTAAATATGTTTGATATGATTATACATGTATAATGTATATTAATTCCTTGTCTTAGGGACGGGGGAGAGGAGGAAGGGATAGAGAACAATTTGGAACTCAAAATTTTACAAAAATAAATGTTTAAAACCATTTTTGCATTACATTATTGGAAAAATATATTATTACATGGAAAAAATTAAAAATCAATTTTTAAAAAGTATGAAATAACATAATTTGAGCCAAAGTGCTTTGCAAAATGGAAAAGAAGACTATATACCTTAAGACCACTACCACCACTACTGCTGCTGCTGCTGCTGCTGCTGCTGCTGCTACTAGTACTTGCATTACTTATATCACTACTGCTACGGCTGAGGAAGAAGAATTCGAATGTCATCATACATATAAAATGTTTCAAACTTCAGGGGCCTTATTGATAGAACAAGTAGATTTACTGTCATTTCATTAGAAAGGCAATTCTTCATCTTTATTTCAAATTGGTACTTAGCAAAAAAAAATCCTGAAGGATCAAACTCTATAGAAAAAATAAAGAATTAAACTACAACTTGGGTGTTGTAGACCTGGGTTCAAATCCCACTTCAGATTTTTACCAGTTGTGTGATACTGAGAAAGTAAGTCAAACTCAATAGGCCTTAGTTCTCTATTTTTAAAATTATTATGTGGACATATATGGTCTCCAAAGTCCTTTCAAGTTCTTAATATATGATCTTACTACCTCTCTCTGATGTTTCGAAGGCCAGTCTTGAAACAAGGTCTTAGTTTTGAAAATACTCCTTTGTTTTGTAAGCCACTGATAACACAGACTCTGATAATTTGGAGATATTCCTCAATGTAAGAACAAACATCCCAACATTTGTCAATACCTTCCAAGAGCATCACTACATTGTTAGTAAGATTCATTCAGTCATGAATTAGGTAAAGAAAAGTAAGAAAAAACATATAATCCATTACAATGTTGTGCAAATGGTTTGCCGATGACTGGTATTGAGCTCAAGACCTACCTCATCTATTGCCATTTGGAAATATCAAATTGGATGTCATTTGGACATCTTGAACTCTACATGTCCAAAGCAACTCATTATTTTCCTCCTGAATCCTCCCTTCTTCCTAAGTTGCCTCCTAATGTGGAGGAGATCATGATTCTCTTAGCCATCCAGGCTTGCAAGTTTAATGTTTGCTTCCATTCCTCAACTGAACTCAACATTTATTCAATCTGTCATTAACTCTTGTTGGTTTTAAATTAATAATATCTCTCATCTACATTATCCTTTCTCAATACACACAGTTACACCCTCTGGAAATTTTCTCAATACCTCTTATCTTGAATAACACAATCACCTTCTAACTGATCTGCTTGCCTCACTCTCTCTCCAATCTAACCCATACTCCACTCAGCTGCCAAAGTGATTTTCCAAAAGCATAGTACTGATCATTTGACTATCTCACAAAACATCAAAGGCCTCTTATTACATCCAAGATCAAGCATGGCATACTTTTATCCCACTTTTAAGCCCAATTATAAGCTTGTTCCTTCCTATCTTGTCAGTCTTCTAATACTTTACTCCCTTCATGGACTCTACAATTTAGCACCACTGACCCACTTGCCATTCTTCAAACACTATTCCCTGTTTTGGTGACTGTACTGATTTTCTCCCATCATTGGCATGATCTACCCATTCACTCTCCCAATGACTTCAAGACTAAGTTCAAATTCTAGTATAGTCCAAGGAGAGGGTTTTGGAGTCAAAAGCACCTGCCCTTGACCCATCTGGAAATGTGACTTCAGGTTCATTTCTCAGTGGCCTGCCAGGCTACTCTCTAAGGATATGTGTAACAAAAGGAATGTGAACTTGCCTTGGTAGAGTGAGTTACTCACTAGGGGCTCTCCAGATGAAATCTTAAGGTCAGCCTCCAAAATAAAATGAAAGAAAGCAGGGACAGTGGTGAGCTACTATCTACTGGAAAACTAAAGAGATCAGATGCTATTTATTACACCATGACTGAATCATGTGAGGAACATGTTTGGAAAGGATTCTCTAGAATAATAACTAGCATTTATATAGCCCTTTGGGATTGGTAAATGGTTGTTTGTTTTTACATACGTTGTCCCAGTTGATGTAGAAGTTGCTGAAACAGGCTTGAGAAAGGAGAAAAAAAAATACACTGTAGGTCCCTGAGTGTGTTAGCAATTATGTAAGGCTGAAGGCCTGGGTGAAGGAGGACAAGGAGATCCGTACAGGCCTCATTATATATAATTTCTTCTTTTTCCCTCTCTACTTGGATTACAGCTTTATATTCCCCTCCAGACTTCACCCATGAATCTATGTAGTTTATCTACCATGCCAGAGAAGCCGCCTCATGGTAAGTTCACTCAAGGTCTTGACTTCTCTCACTAGATGTATACTCCGCCTGATATCCCTGTCTGATTGGCTGGTTCCTCCTAAAGTCTCCATTTTAAGGAAAAATGCCTCAGACAGCCCAGCCTTCACTCCTCTCTAGGTTTTATCTACTCTTAACCCTGCAAATTTACTCACCTTGCCCACCCCCTGTTGTCCATTCTAATGTAAACTCTTTGAGGAGAGGGACTGTCTTTCTTTCCATTTGTATTTATATTCCCAGTGCAGAGCATAATGCCTGGCACAAAGTAAAACAGTTTATAAATGTTCATTGACTTGCTTGTTAATAGCTGCCAGTACATATGGGGATTTGAAGGTCTACTGGAATATTTAAAAGGATTTGAAAGTGGCCTCAGTGCAGATCTATGCCAACTTGTGGCTTTGAAAGACAAGTCAAGAAGCAGAATGCATTGTTTTTCAGGGGGTCTCAGTGGTTGGGGCAAGAGGGCATTCTGGAAGCAAATCCTCAGAAGAGTAGGAAGTTAATGCAGAGTTGATGAGAGTCTAGAGAGTGAAAGATAAGACCACTCAATTGGAGCATGACTTGAGAGACCAAGCAATGAGCTGAGTGTGCTTTAGAACCTCTGAGCACATGATCAGTTGGGCTGTGTATTTGAAGTGACAAACACTGGCACATCACAGCAAAGTCTGCATATGGATCAAACTGGCACTTGATTTCAATTAGTCCACCCCCAAACCCTTCCACAGTGTTATAGCAGTGCAAACGGAACCCTCCTTTAAGGCTGGCAAGATTAGTTTCTATTCAGTACAACCTCTCTGAATCATGCTGATGTACAATTCTCCTGTTTGAAGGTAGAAAAGGTAAATGTCCAGGGCAAAGGACTGGATTTGGAAAGATACTATAGCAGAAAGGATGTTGAATTGGGCCCATTTAACATAACATCTCATAGACAGCATCTTGTACTGAATTCTGTTCCATTTAAAGAATGCTTTAGCACAAGTTCTTTGACTTTCTTCTCAGCCACTCTCAATTTCATTTTAAATACCCTTGCACCATAGAGGGATTTTCTAGATTATTGTCTCTTAAAATTCTTTTACTTTTCACCTTCTGCAATCTCCCTTTTTATATATCTTGATGTAAAATCTTAATACCATAGTAGAATGGGAGCAAAGATCTCCTGAAGCTGTCTGCCAAGGATTGACTGGATTCGTGTATTGTCTGTGGCAGGCATCGTATATTTTGCCTAATTAAGATAAGACTGTTGCTTCTCTGCAGATTCTCCCTAATACAGAATTTATTGATGCAGCATTACACAGTGGTTCAGAGTGATAAAAGGCCTCGGAAACTCAAGCCAAAGGCACCCTGAGTTGAAATTGGGAAGGCTCACTAATAAAGATAGATTTGCTGGCAGTGACTAGCCTATGCTTCCTGACCAACTTCCTGAGCAACAGTCTTTCACCCCAAGAAAACCGTATTTTCTCCAAGTGACACTGGTATAATAAAGAACACAATTGGTCCCTGTCTCGAGGTAGACTTGGGTTTTAAAAGGTTGTGTTTTTTTTCCCTAAAGAAAAAGGAGAGGCGCCTCACAAATTCTAATTTTTTGGCTTCTTGAGAAGTCTCTAAGGTGACAGTCTATTCTCAAAGGAAATTATCCCATCTCCTCCTAAAGGCCTACTTGAGTATGGTGTAATAGAGTTGGATGCCCTGGGCTTGAGTCCTAGATCTGGAAACATGCTATTTCTACGATTTTTGGCAAGTTATTTCTCTCCAGCACTCAGTTTCCTCATGTGTAAAAAGAAGAGATTAGACTAGATACCTGGGGAGTGTCTTCTTTCTCACAAACTTTGGCATTTGCACAGTTTTGTGCTAGATTATATACTGTTTCTTGCGGTTTTGTACCTGTTTCATGACTGTGAATCTTTTTCACAATGTTGT